>NC_137771.1:45827080-45964580 GCF_963455305.1 Plecotus auritus | reverse complement strand
TGTCTGTTATTGGGTCTGGTGGTTTGCACACATTCCACACATTTACATTCCCTGTTTGAGACACTAGGGGGCAATCAAAGATGAATAAGGTCCCCTATGAAAATATCCTTCCTTCAAGATTCCCACTACCTCCCAGAAGCTTTCCTGATCATCTCAACTTCTCTCCCTTTTCCAATCCTATTGCCACAGTCTAGCAGGCGAGACAGGGGATATAACCATTCTCATGAAACTTAGCACTGTGGCAGCTTCGTACTCTTCATGTACGCATCTCACTTCCTCAGTGGACAATAAGACCTAGGAGTTCAGTGGGTAGTGCTCAAGGTGCTCCAATCTCTCATATGGCTTAAAGCAATAAGCATTCAATGAATATTTGTTGCACAGAGAGTTCAATAAATTAATTGATGGTGTGGGATATGGCATACCAGCACTTTTTGTCTCTTTTGGGTTGGAGAACATATAAATACATACATGATCCCAAAACCAAACAATTAATGCCTAGCATAGCAAGGGACCTCCAGGATCCATTATTTTTTTTAACTACTACATATCTCCAGTAGTCAGGAAATAATATGTATTGAATTAAAGAAATATTTGTTTAATGAATCTAATTCAGACTGGGATGGAATTATATGAGATATATTTCAAATGATGAATGAGTTGAATAAAGTATAGGAAAAGCATTTTAGGCAGAGAGAACAACATATGCAAAGGCACAGAAACATAAAAAAAAAACAACAACCGGTGTGCATTACGGTGATGATAGATAGTGTAGCTAGAGCACAGTGTGTAAGGAGCAGTGGGAGGTGATGAATGTGGAGAGATGGGCAGGGGCTAGGTCATGAGGGGCTTATGGGTCATGCTATGGAGTTTTCCTGGAAGAGCTGGGAAGATTTTGAAGTGTGTCACGAGTTCAGATAGGCATTTTAGAAAGAGTCTGTGTCTGCAGTATGGAGAGTAAATTGTAGGTATGGAGAACAGTGAGAAGGCTGCCATAGTAATTCAGGCAAGAGACAATGAAAATGAATTGTGGCCTTTGCATAGGGCTTGGAGAAAAGAGAACTGTTTTCCACATCGGAGTCTCATCCAATAATTTTAGTATTGCTTTGCTTATTTATTTTTGCATTCATTGCAATCTGAATTCCTGCTCTTATTATTCATCACAGAGTTTGGTGCTCATCTGGAATGCATGAGTGTTGAAACTCATTGGCATAAGTTAGGCATGGCGTACAGTGCATCTGAGCGCTCCTTCCGACACAATCTTTACAGCTCAGCTCTGAACCGGCTCCCTTGGTGATGAGTGCTGGTGATGAGATAAATACATTGAGATGAAGCCACGACAGTCACCTTGGCTTGGGATATAGCAAGGAGATAGAATCTGATTCCTGCTTTGCTTGTGTTCAAAGCAGCATGACATATTTGTACAGGAGCATTCTCTCTGGAGTGTCAAGTACTTAATAAATATCACCTCTGCACATTTTTGCAAAGAGAGCCAGTGAATTCCCAGGTTTCTAAGCCTTTTGCAGAGTTTCTGAGGTGAATAAGCTTCTTCTATTTCTTTTTCTCAGTAGAAAATTATCAAAGGGTTCGTCACCTTTAGGACTAGGACAAATTCTTGACTCCTTTCTGCTGATGGAAGGGCAAGGACCGTGACCCTTATGTTACAGAATGCTAAGGAAAATCTAGACCCTTAGAATTCCTTCAATTCAATTCCAATGAATATAGGAGTGGGCAAAAGTAGGTTTACAGTTGTGAGTATAGGAAATACTGATTTTATTCTTGGATTATTTATTTATTTATTTATTTATTTATTTATGACTGTGTTATTCATTATTATTATTATTAACCTACTTTTGTCCACTCCTGTATTTATTGAACACCTACTATATTGCAAGCAATGTTCAGAATGAGAGATCAGTAACAACAAAATCTCTGTCCTCATGAAGCTCACATTCTAGTGAGGGGAAACAATAAATAATAATAATAATAATAAAGAAATTATAGCTAAAGTTATATGTGTGTTAGAAGTAGCAATTAAAATTAATAACATGTTAGAAAGTAATATGTTTTATGGAAAAAGCACACAAAGCTAAGTAAAAAGGTTAGGGAGATCTGCAGGGCATTTTTGCAATCTTTTTTTTTTCTCTTTATTTCCCAATCTATAATAATAAAAGCATAATATGCTAATTAGACCGCACAGCTGAACATCCTTTCAGATGCCCTTCTGGACATCCTTCCGGGCAAAGCCGTGGAGGCTGCGAGGGCTGAGGGCAGGCAGCTGCAGTGGCCGGCAGTGGCAGCAGTGACGGGGTGATGGGGGCAGTGCCTTCCCCTGATCATCCTGGTCGCCTCTCGCAGAGGGAGGTCAGTAGGCCCCAGAGCAGGAATTTTCGTGCACCTGGCCTCTAGTTATTGTATAATAAACATGTAGAATTTTATTTATTTATTTATTTGAAATATATTTTTATTGATTTCAGAGAGGAAAGGAAAGGGAGTGAGAGATGGAAACATCAATGATGAGAGAGAATCATTGATCGGCTGCCTCCTGCACACCCCCCACTGGGATCGAGCCCAAAACCCGGGCATGTGCCCTTGACTGGAATCAAACCTGGGACCCTTCAGTCTGCAGACCAACACTCTATCCACTGAGCCAAACCAGCTAGGGCCATGTTTGCAATCTTAAACAGGGTGATCATAGCATGCTTGCTAAAATATTTTTTTTTTAAATTTTCAACTCTATCCAGTTACATCTGAATAAAGAAATTCTTACTCTTGAGCCACTTAAATTGCTTAATCTCTCTGAGCCTTGGTTTTCCCATTCATCCACTCATTCAAACAACACATATTTGTTGTTTTAATGGTGTTATTCCCATCTATACTTTGGAAAATATCAATAAATAATTGACACAATCACTGTCCCCATGGAGTGTCTAATGTAGCAGGAAGGCAGATTCTCACAGAATACAATGGATGCTCTGGGAGGGGAAGCTTGGAGTGCTGTGAGAGCATATCATAAGGGCTGACTAACCCAGTCTAGGAGTCAGGACAGGCCTCTGAGAAATATCATTTAAGCTGAGGCTTGAAGAAAAAATGGTAAGGTGAGGAGGGCTAGGATGGGAAAGGGTGCTCCACGCAGAGAAAACAGGCTGTGTGGATGAGAGTCTGGAGTCTTTGATGACTTGACAGAGATGTTCACTATGGCTGGAGCAAAGAGCATGAGGTGGAGGTTGTCTAGAGAGTAAAGTAGAGGTCAAGTCACACAGGGCCTGTAGCCACATAAATTATCTGTAAAATGAAGATTAATGATACATACACAGCATCTTGCATTGAGTAGGTATTCAATAAATGATGGGCTGTTAACCATATATATGGTGACAATCCTATAATAAAAGCCTAATATGCTAAGTGTCTGGTCGTCAGGTTGTCTGTTCAACCAATCAAAGCATAATATGCTAAGGCCGCTAAACCGCTCACTATGATATGCACTGACCACCAGGGGGCAGACAGTCGACCGGTTGACCAGTCGCTATAACATGCACTGACCACCAGGGGGCAGACAGTCGACCAGTTGACCAGTCGCTATAACATGCACTGACCACCAGGGGGCAGACGCTCAACGCAGGAGCTGTCCCCTGGTGGTCAGTGCACTCCCACGGGGGAGCATGGCTCAGCCAGAAACCAGGCTCACAGCTGGCAAGCACAGCAGCAGTGGTGGGAGCCTCTCCCGCCTCCGCAGAAGCGCTAAGGATGTCCAACTGACAGCTTAGTCCCGCTCCCCACCGAGCCCCTGAGGGATCCCGGACTGCAAGAGGGCGCATGCCGCTCCCTCGCCCGCCGAGTTCACGAATTTCGTGCACCAGGCCTAGGGGGGTGGGTGTCTAATAATGAATTAGAACAGTGTATAACCCTAAACCAGTTGCAAGTTGGTGTCCTTGGTGTATCTACAGGATAAGATAAACCTCGTGTTGGAGGCAGGAGGCTGACTTCGGTTAATGTTTAAGGGAAAGCTAAGTTGTCTATTGACTTCCGAGCTGAACATATACAATCCCTGATTTTCTTGGTAGGGTGATAAAGGAAAAGAACTAGAAACTGGAGACAGATATATCTGGCTTTCAATGTTAAGTCTGCCACTTACGTGCTCTGTGACCTTGGACAAGACGTTTATCTCTCTGGTTCTCTTCTGTAAAAGGGAGAAAATAAGACTATCATTCTCAGAGGGCTGATATTTGGGAAACTGCAATATTTGGGGGGTTTTATTGCAATTTCCAAAGTGCTACAGTTTGGTTTGACTTACTCTTGGATATAGTGATGGGAAAAGAGCCTAAAAAAAGCCTCCTTTTTGGATTTTCCCCAGACCAGCTTTTTTCTATAACAATTGCAAGGCAGTTCAACATATTTCTCATCCACTGTACTAATAATGTTTTCTTTGATTGTTGAGGCAATTCTTTTTTTGAGACCCCATTTCATTGTGGTGTTGCTCTAAAATTCAGTCCAAGCAAATAACAAAATCAGGAACAGGTAGGTCACATGACATTCATTCACAAATAATGGGATCTGTTTAGATGGCAATAGAAAAGTCTAATTTCCCCCATATTACGGCAATTATTAACTCCTCCTCCTAAAATATATCGAGTTATCCTAATTGTTATTATTATGAAACTCTATCCCATTTCCATGTCATAAAGATAAACCAAATCTCATTTCAATTAGTTACAGCAGGAGAGAATGAACTTTAAACAGACATTTAATTTCTGAAAAAAAAATTAGGAAGTTCTTCATGGAAATGTTATGGCATTTTGAAACAGATTAATAGTTCAGTGTGAACACATCCACCCTGCAGCTAAATGATGGGTATGTGATGATGAGGAGACAGGTTAAATGAGCAAAGCCAGTTGATACCTGGTTTGGTTCTAATCAGACAGTATTCACTTTATGACTCTTTAATGCTATTTTTTCCCCCATTCAATTTACAAATTGAATTATTGGTCTCACATTATGGGTATATTTTATTTACTAAGAGGAAGTAGTTGAATTTCAGAGTAATAATAACATTTTACAAAATCTTCACAAACTAGATGCTGTGGGCAGACTTACATTCTCCCCCAAAAGATCAGTCTCCCAAGATGTTGACCTATAGTTGGGTGGAGGTAGAGGGAGACTGTAACTGATTCAGAGAGCTTGTCCATTCTTTTTTTTTCCCCCTTTCTTTTTATTAACATTCATATCCAAGAGTGTGCCCACTTTTCAGCAGCTGAACATGACAAGGGGAAAAGGTTTCAATGATGAATTCTTGTGTGTGTCTGTAAATTTCATGCTTGTGGAGTTGGATTAATAGCAAGGGAGACTGAAGTCCTTTTGTTCTTGCACAAACAGCTACAAAGCAGAGAGCGACAGTGTGAGCGTCCCAGTCCAGCAAGGCCCGCAGGCATGACTGGAGGGACCCTGTAGTCAATCTCTGGCCTCTCTTCTGAGGGCTAATTATGGCATTTGTTCCACTGGGACCTGGATGGAAACCACAAAACGAATGTCAGCAAGACTCCAACGTTTCTTTCAGCCTCCATGAAGGCTGGGTTTGAATGAGATCTCCGAGATTTAAATTTGTTGCCATGGAATTACAGTCCAAGGCCTTTATATAGGTCTCAGTTCTCAGGGAAAGAAAATATAAGTGAATCTGGCCGCTGTGTGGTTACAGGAGGATTGGTCTTTGGATGTTTGGAATGCGGTTCTTTGCTCCAGGGCACTGGAACTGTTGCTAGGTGTATTGTGGGATTAAAAACTTTTATTTCTGGAAAAGAGAGGCCACCTCACTGAACTACAATGTTATAAAAGAACAAGCCCTTTGGGAGGAATCTGTTTTAGAGAATTGAAACAAAGGTAATAAGACCTTGACTTTTTATCCAATGCCATTTTTAGAAGGAGCTTTAAGTATTTTATCTAATTCAGTTTATCCAGTTTGTGGCCCTCATAATTATGTAGCTTAGTGTCTAGGAACACTGGTTCTTAAATGAGGGCTTGTCTTCAATAACTCTTTGTAGAAAAATGAGAAAAATGAGGACAATGTAGCAAGTTTTTTTATAAAGCCTAATTTATTCTTCTACTTTAGGTGTTAAAGATATACTTTCTTTTATGAAATGATGCTAATTGTAGATGACAGTTGTTTTTCCTTCTTAATGCCCTTTATAGACTACAAAAGATGGCAAACTTATGTTTATTCTCACATTAAAAATTTTGTGTGTGTCTGTGTTCCTTTCTTTAATTTTCATGTTAGCAAAATTCACAAATCTGAAAATGACTGTCTTAAAGCAAGGACTTTGGAGAGATGAGCTGATTCTATGACTTAGCTATTTGACCTTGAGCAAGATAATTAATTTTCTGAGACTTGATTTTTCTCATTTGTAAAATGAATATCAAAGGCTATATCTGAGAGAGGTATTATAAGTTAACAATATTCATAAAAGTCAAAAAATTGGAAATAGTTCAATTTGATGGACACAAATGTCCATCCACTGGTGATTGGATAAACAAATTGTGGTGTATGTATATGCAATGGAATACTACTTAGCAATAAAAAGGAATGAACTACTGATACATACTACATCATGAACATCACACATGCCCTAACTGGTTTGGCTCAGTGGATAGAGTGTCGGCCTGCGGACTGAAAGTTCCCAGGTTCGATTCCGGTCAAGGGCATGTACCTTTGTTGCAGCCACATCCCCAATAGGAGGTGTGCAGGAGACAGCTGATTGATGTTTCTCTCTCATCAATGTTTCTTTTATCCCTCTCCCTTCCTCTCTGTAAAAAATCAATAAAAATATTTTTAAAAAATTAAAAAAAAATCACACCACACATGGTATTATTCTACTAATGTGAAATGTCCAGAAAAGACCAAAAAAAAAAAAAATATCTAGAGAGTAGATTTGTGGTTTCCTGGGGCTGCCAGTGAGAACAGGGATTGAATACAAAGGGACCTGAGGGATCTTTTTGGAGTTATGGAAATATTCTAAAGCAGGATCATGGTGATGGTTGTACAACTTTGTACGTTACAAAAATCATTTAATCCTACACTTAAAATGGGTGAATTTGGAGGTATGTAAATTATACCTCAATAAAACTGTTTAAGAAATAATTTAAAAATTCCTTGGTCAGGTAGCTTAGTTGGTTAGAGCATTGTCCACATATGCCAAGGTTGTGAGTTTGATCGCTGGTTTGGGCACATACAAGAATCAACAAATGAATGCATAAATAAGTGGAACCACAAATCTATGTTTCTCTTCTTTCTTCTCTCTCTCAAATCAATCAATAAATAAATATTTAAAAAATAATTTATGAAGTAAAAGAAAAATATGAACTGACATCTGTGAAGTATCTAGCCCACTGCTAGTACATATTATGTGTGCAGTGAAGAGCACCACAATTATTGAACTATGTTATCCAAACTTTCAGAGAACTCCCTCCTCCACCATGACTTGTTGACTTTGTATGAGTGACAAATTCATTAAAACCATTAGGATTTCACTGTCTTTATGCCTACAGCTAATATATTCCTGTCTGCAAGGAAATTACAGGCTGGTTGCGGAGACAAGACCTATATAATAAAAATAATTCGATGCTGAAATAAACCACTTCAAGATTTTATGCCAAAATGAGTCACACAGATAGTTGTTGGCCTGGGACTTCAGAAGAAGGTAGGGTCTCTATGTCTGGAAAGGGAACCTAAACTGGACCTTGAAGAATGGCGAAGAAATCAGATGGAAGGGTAGTGCCCGAGGGACGTCCTAGGATAAACACAGTCGTGAAGAAATGCGATCATGATCACTCAGGGAGTGCAAGGAAGAGTTTGGGCTTTGAAGAAAGACAGATTTGGGTTCTAACTCAAACTCCATCAGTTGCAAACTGGGTGACCTTGAGTAAGTAACTTAATTTTTGAGACCCAATTTCATTGACTATAATAAAGTGATGATAATAATACCTGTCTTTTAGGATTAATGTTATTATTAAGTGAGATATCCTACATAAATCTCCTAGCACAATGCCAGGCTTATACAAGGTATTTAATTAACATGAATTTCCTTTCCTCTTATGTCCTCAAAGAGGTGATAATTTGGTTATGGAAGGAGCACATACTGGGTAAGAATTTTTTTTAAAAGACAATTCAGATTACCTCAATTATACAGTTAGGCAAGCATTTTTTATTCATCTTAAGATCTAGTTTACCAATTAATGCATCCTATATTTCTTTTTGACAATACTCATGCAGTTTTTAAGCAGTCGAGTTTATTGTGATGTAATTGACATATAACATACTGCATCCGTATGAAGTATACACTCCAGTGAGTTCGGACAAACATATACACAGTGTAACCACCACTATAATCAAGATACAGAACATTTCCAGTATCTTCAGAAGTTTCCTCATGCCTCGTTGCAGGCCATCCTACCTTTATACCTGGCCACGGGCAACACTGACATGTTTTCTGTGACTATTTGCTTAGTTGGCTTTTACTAGAATTTCATATGAATGGAATCATGCAATATGTATTTATTTTTGTGCCTGGCTTCTTTTACTCAGCATAATGTTTTTGAGATTTACCCACATTGTTATATTTTAGTAGTCCATTCCATCCTATTGCTAACTAGTATTCCATTGTATGGATATATCACAATTTAGCTACCCATTTACCTGCTGGTGGAAATTTGGATTGTTTCCAGTTTTTAGCTATTATGAGTAAAATTGCTTATTTTTTTCCTTTTTATTGTCTTTATTGAGGTCACACTGGTTAACAAAATTATACAGATTTCTAGTACACAGTTCCACAACACATCATCTTACACTGTATTGTGTGTTCACCACCCCAAGTCAAGTCTCCCCCCATCACCATTTATCCCCCTCTACCTTCCTCCACCGCCCCTTGAATAAAATTGCTTTAAACATTCGAGTACAGCCTTTGGTAGATGTATGTTTTCATTTTTGGGGGGTAAGTAACTAGGAGTGGAATTGCTGTGTTATAAAGTATGTTTAACTTTATAAGAAACTGTCAGATTTTCTCAGAAGTTGTCCCATTTTATATTCCTGCTGTCAGTGTATGAGAGTTCCAATTTCCCACATCCTCAGCAACACTAAGTATTGTCAGTCACTTCAGTTTTTGCCATTGTAATGAATGTATGCTGGTATCTCCTTGTGGTTTTAATTTACATTTCCTTGCTAACTCATGATGTTGGGTTTATTGGCCATTTGTTTATTTTCTTCTGTAAAATATCTACTCAGTCTTTTATCCATTTAAGAATTTGGGTTCTGGTAGTTTTAATCATTTTTTACAATGTCTTTCTTAAATTTGAAAGTGTAAACTCCACAAGTTACTGCATCCCCACGCCCTGCCACAATTCCTGGTAATAGACTCTCAATAAGTATTTTTTGACTGAATTGACTGATGTATGGATTTATTAGAAGGAGTGGAGTGGCTCTGTAATGTTGGTGGTCTGTTTATTTCTTTTGAAATCAGGAGACTCGCTTGAAAAATCCAAGTTTAAAACAAGAGAGAGTATCATCATCATTAGCAAACATTTTTTTGAATTCCCCCAATTTGAGACACTGTGTTAGGTGTTTAGGCATGAGACTTCATTCCTGCCTTTAGGAAGCTTACGATCTGCTTGGATTTATACGAGACAGAGATCTACTCAAGGGCCATACTCAGGTTCAAATGAAGGAGCGATATAGGTTATTGCTCCTAACTCATGGATATGAGAAATCCAGAGGAAGGAAAGATAACAACTTGCTTGGGGAATTGGGCAATAACACCTTCATGGAGGAAGTGACATAGGAGATGAGTCTGGAGGATGGAAGGGTAGGGAAAGGCACCACAGGTTGGAAGAGGGAATGGGATGGCATGAGGAAAAGCAGAGAGGTGAAAAGGCTCAGGAAATAGCCTGGAGCCCAGCTTGAAATAAGACTGGAGGGTGGGGTGGGGCATTTGGTAAGAACCTTCAATGTACCTGTCTCCCTTAGTGCCTGGGGAGAGTTGCCCTAAATGGAAAAAAGGCTTTTTGGAGGAAAACCCATGACACAAATTATTTCTCGCTTTTTCTAGTCAACAGTAAGTGGTAAGACCCTATTCAGGATATAACTAGACAGATTAGGTGCCATGCTCTGAACTCCCATAGCACCCAATACATCTCCATTTCAACATTCACACTTGTGATCTACTTGGTTTGCTAGGCTGTATGTAAGTAAGCTGGAGGAGGGTGGGGAACATGTTGGCTTTACTCACTGCTGTGTTTTCAGGGCCTGTTTATTTAACAAATGAATAAAAAATGAAATGTTTCTCTGAGATTTAGCATCTTTGCAATGAAATAGTGTTTGTGAATTTCCACAGCTGTTATGATAATAGTAAACTACACAATTGACTAGAATGTTTAATTGAGAGTTTAATTTTTTTTAAAGTTCTGGATTGCATTTCGGTACTGTCTTTTTTGGCAGGAATCTTTCATTTCTGTAATAATAAAAGCTATCATTGACAAAGGCACTTAGTCTATGTTAGATATTGTATTATAATTGTCTGTAGGTGTATAATAAGAAAGCTGATATCAAGAGAAACTGAATTATTTGCCCAGGATTCATAGTAAGTGGCAGAGTTGGGATTTGAACTCAGTTTTGTCTGAGTATAACATTAGTATTTTTAACCACTCCATTCTACTGGGACATGAGGTTACTGGTACACTATTGCTTCTTTAAACAGAGTTCTTCAACTTGAGCCCATTATTCCCACAGAGACTTATGGGTAGTGCTCTTAATTTGACCAAAAGTACAAATCTGAGCACCCAGGTCCCACCTTTGACCCAGACTAAGGTCTGCTGGCCAGACACATGAGGTACAGTGGCTGGGGCTTTGGAGGGGAAATTTGAACTTCAATATTGTAGCTACTTTTATTAGCTTGTTCTAGTGCAGTGGTCGGCAAACTCATTAGTCAACAGAGCCAAATATCAACAGTACAATGATTGAAATTTCTTTTGAGAGCTGAAAACCGACTTCTGTGCATGGGCCACGCAGTTTCAATCGCACTGTACGTGCGCGCCCGCATGTGGTATTTTGTGGAAGAGCCACACTCGAGGGGCCAAAGAGCCGCATGTGGCTCGCGAGCCGCAGTTTGCCGACCACTGTTCTAGTGCAAATTTGAAGATAGCTTATTAATGTCATGTGAAATGGATTCACCAAGGACTTTGCCTTTCTCTGATTTCTGAGATTTGAGATGGGAGATATTCTAAGTTTGGTAATCTCTGCTGGGGTGCTGGCATAGATTGGCTACAGTGGATATCCTACCTAACCTTGCACGTCCTTATTTGTAAATTTCAAATCACCTTAAAAATTCTGTGCAAAATTTCTGCTATTAAAAAAAAAAAAAAAAAAGGAAGCCCTGGCTGGTGTGGCTCAGTTGGTTTGGTATTATCCTGTGCACTGAGGGGTTGCTGGTTCCATTCCCAGTCAGGGCACATGCCCTGTTTGTGGGTTGGATCCTTGGTAGGGGGTGTGCAGGAGGCAACCAATGGATGTTATGCTCTCACATCGATATTTCTCTTTTCTCCCTTCCGCTCTCTCAAAAAATCAAGCCTCTTCTTTAAAAAAATAAAAGAAGAAGAAGAAAGAATTAAATGGGAATATATGGCTTTTTCTTTATGCATTAATTGTAGGCAAATCTGATTTTGGAAATAGTGTTGGGTACACCCCTGAAGCCAACCTTTAGGCTAAAGTCCCTTAAACACTCAAGTTGCTTCCTATGTATTTTCAGTTGGCTTGAGAGATATTTTTCCATTTTTCTCTAGGTATTTTGCAGACAACTTGTGTGTGTGCCCCCATACACATATGTGTTCCAGCATGGTTCTTTAAAGCAAATAGTTTTGGTAGTGTGAAAAACATATTCAAAATAATCCATTTCTTTTGTTGCATATCCTATATGCCTTTGAGCACAATTCCTGAAATTCATTTAGTGGGCATTCACTTAGAATTTTCTGAAGAACAATTTCTCTGTAAATTATTAACTTTTTATTGCCACATTTCCCAGATTCAATTAGATTAACATTTAGTGTCATTTCTCAAACAGAGATAATCATCCTGATTATGCTTTGAAGAAAGAACTTGCATGCTATATACCTCTTAGGCTTTAATTTATCTCATTTATTAGGCAGCTATGTGTATATGTGCTGGGGCAGAGAGAAGCTGAAAAGGATGACACTTGATGGGAATTGATAAGTTGAGAATCATTCAATATTGAGTTTATGGCATTTGCTTTCCTCTGCCGTGGGCATAGCAGAGAGCTGATGAAATATATGCAGGCTAAAAAGGACGGATTCCCTACGTGGCTTCTGAATACAACATTTATTTCTAGCCAGTAAAGTTTAGCAAACCATGTCCGGTGCTGTTGACAAGTAGCACAAACCGAATGACAACAGTACGCTTTTGATGTGCTGGCTAAGGTAGGCTTTGGCACTTACTGCTTTACTGTCTCTCCGTGGTATGTGGTGAAGTCCAAAGGAGCGGAGATGCCCACACGAAACCCCCTTGTATGGTAGCAGCTACTTCAAACATAGTTGCATGAATAGGAGCTCATTTGACCCTTGACCAGAACCAGGCTCTAAATTGGCAGACAGAGAATCGGAGTAATTTGTATCATTTCAATTAGTTACTCGCTGCATAACGGGGAGGTCACGACTTTCTGCCAGGATTACTGCCCATGGCAACCCAGCTTGAATGTACCATCAGTTTCCAAATACTTTCACTTAATAAATGTAAGTTCATAAACAAGGCTCAATTGTTGGGGGTGCACAACAAAGTGAATTATCCACTCTACGACTGAACGAGCGGAAGATGACATAACTTTGTCGGCAAGATCCTTTCAAATTCTTTTTTTTTTCCTTTAAGAGAGAAGTTGATAAATGGGGTTAATAGCATTGGCTGAATGAGCAGTATTGATCCTCGGCTATGTAAAACAGCCAGGAGAGACGGGAGTTTGTGTAAGAGCACTGTTGTTGCAGTTCTGAAAGCCGGCAGTTTTCTCTCACTGTTTGCTCTGTACAACCCAAATTCAAAAATCCTAAAATCAATGTTGCCATTGTTGGGTCCAAAAAGCACACCCTTCCACAGACAATGCAAAGAATTCCAAAATATAGATAGCTCCTTGATACATACAGATCTGATTGTAAGAAACATTGGGTTGTTTTCTTTCCCGAATAGAAAGGGCAGCTTGTTCCAGGGTGCAGACAATGGTGTGTCTAGATGCCTGTGAAACTTCATGAACCCAGTGCAATAATTCAAGCCTTTGATTTGAAAAATGTTTTGTATGTCTTCCTCCACATCTGCAAATACCTCCCCTTTCCCTTGATGCCAGCCAAGAGTTGTTATCAAGTCAATGTTTTCCACTTGAGGAAGAGAAAAAAAGTTCAGCACGTACATAAGTTTTGCTATTTGGCTTTTGTTTTTTGAATTAAAATAAAGGTTTCCTTCTTTCATGTCACAATCTATTAGCCACCGGGAAACCTGGTATCACAGTTCTCTCCCATTCACCCCTGCATTTGTAGCAGATTTGACGGTGTGTGGAAACCAACACGGGCGCTGCTCTGTGACTGTGTCACCTGCAATCAGCTTGCTCTGTGGCTCAGATTAATCATGACAGTAGGCAATATTTCCAACATTATTAGAAGAGAAACCTAATATTTTGGGACATCAGGGATCTCTGAGCTGTTGTCCATCAAACTGAGAACCTTCATTTCCTACTCCTTGGATGGGTAACCTTAAGTTTTAACCACTTAATGGACAAACCATTTAATGGGCAAAAAGAAATTAAAATGAAAATTAAAATAAAAGAAGGAAATGTGGCTGTTCTGGAATTTAAAGACATATCATGGGGTCATCTCCAAAGGGTTTGGTAGTTCTGCTATCCAGCAGCGGACTGCCATTCTGTCTTGAAATGTAACCATCCTGTTTTCCTGAATTTTCATCTGTAAGGATGCTTTGTTATTAAATCTGTGGACGATTGTAAAACAGAGATCTCTACCCTCCTGTTGAACTTGTATCTAATTGGGTTTCTATCATGTAAACAAAATGAAGATTTGCTGAAAATATCACATGAACCCTTTAAAAGAAGATTCAGGTTGCATTTGAAGGATACTTATTAAAAAGCTATGTTATATAACTATAGAGTAAGAGCATGTATGCCTTTAATGTACGTTTATATTTGACAGTACTATTTAGAAAGTGGATGGTTTTCAGGTCTGTATATACTGGCTGTAATGTACTTTTAACCTTTTGTCTGATGAATTTAGTTTACACGGAGAGGACTGAAAACTGGACACTGATCTTCTAAATCTGATTTTTCTTCTTTGTCCTTGAAAAGGAGACCATCGGACGATAATACAGATGCCGTGGAGACGACACCATGCTCCACGGTTTCCTCAGTGGTCCCAAACCATTTTGGATCGAACTTTTATTGACCAGTGTATTTCAGAGACTCGGGATTTTAAAAGCCCTTTAGACATTCGTACCAAGGCAGTGCTCTATGCTTGGGGATGCTGGTTCCTACCAGATAATATGCTGTTTCACTTGTTCAACTCATAGAGACACGAAACCAGAGCTGCCAGGGGCTGTTGCCTGACTTTTGGGTTCCGATTTTACACCTTTCCCTCCTCGTCCCCAGAAATGAGTAAGGTCTTAATAAATATGTGCGGAATAAATTATTCCCCAAACTAATGTACAGTCAGTCTTGTCAGAAGGAGACCAAAGTCTTGATATATTTCCTTGCATTTAGCAGGTTTTGGTGTGTGAGCAGCTTAACATTTTCCAACTGAATACCTAACTAAATCACATAATAAATACGATACAATTAGCTGATCGCTCTCTACCTTCTCTTTTAACCACAAGAAAAAGAATCTGATAAAGTTCAGGACTTTTTTCCAGGACCTTTCTTCCCTTTTTAGGCTGCTCCCAGGTCTATCCATCATCATTTTAGCTTTGAAAGTTGGTTCATTTGTCTTGTTCCCTTAGCTCTGTCACCTCAAGCTTCGAAGGTTGAGTCCCAATTTCTTGCATGTGGTCTTTCATTGGCCCACTCCCCGCTGGTACCCACTCCATCATTCTTGTAGCTATTTGATCTAGCTGGTTTTCTGTGTCAGACTCTGCCCAGCCACCTGATGGTTTTTGGTTCCAGGCTTGTCACAGATTCCCCATTCTCTTTCTGGCTTGTCATTCCGTCACTATGCTAAGCTTCATCCCTTTCTTTATTCTTTTAATTAAGAAACAGCTTATTGCATTTTTTTCTGATTACAAACTCACACTTTGTTTTAGAAATTTTGAAACATGTACAAAAGCACAGTGAGAAACCAAAACATCTTTATAATCCCACCATCTAGAAAGCACCACTGTTATAATTTTGAAATATGAGTTTCCAGGTGTGTTTTCTTTCTTTTTTTCTTTATTTGAATTCTTTCCTTATTCTTTCCTTCTTATGTATTTTGCGATAATTTTGGATAACTTAGAAAATTATTGGCTCCTTGGGCATTTTTTTCCTTTTCATTACATTGAGCATTTTTCTTCAAAGATTATCCCCAAATGCTATAAAATTCCGTTTTCTTCTATTGCCTCTGTAATTTTCCTTCTCATTTCCTTCCCACAGTTTCAGGCTTGCATAAAATAACTCATGGTTTAATATAATGCATGTTCTCCGTACCCTTTGCGGTTTGGCCTGCTTGGATGTACTCTGTTATGAAGTTTTAATCTTGTAATAAGATTGTAATCTTCTTTGCTTTTCCACACATGACTGGCACTTTTTCTTTTTTGACAGGGAAAAATATAGGGTATTTCAAGCCCTTATGCCTTACAAACTCTATTACTGGTGGTTTAGCTGCAAAGGAACATGGGGTATAATATCCAGATTACCCTCTGGACTTCTCAATTAGTAAAGAGACCTGTGTATGTCATCAAGATGTCAGGCATCATTCTACAAGGGAAAGGCAGGTTTTAGTCCTTCTAAAACTCTGTAGGCCTTCTTGATCGTTCATTCATTCACTTACCCAGCAAAAGTTTATGGAGCATCTTTTTTGTCCAGTGGAAATATAATATAAGCCACCAATGTGAACCACATATGTGATTTGAATTTCTTTCTGGTAGACACATTAAAAAAGAAACTAGTAAAATTAATTTCAGTAAAATTATTTAAATCAATATATAAAAAATATTATATACCAGAGGCTGGTGCACGACATCTGTGCACTTGTGGGTGGGGATCCCTCAGCCCGGCCTGTGCCCTTTCACAGTCTGGGACCCCTCGGGGGATGTCCTCCTGCCAGCCATAAGCCCGGCTTCTGGCTGAGTGGCGTTCCCCCTGTGGGAGCGTACTGACCACCAGAGGGCAGCTCCTGTGTTGAGCATCTGCCCCCTGGTGGTCAGTGTGCATCATAGCAACCCGGTCATTTAGCCATTTGGTCAATTTGCATATTAGGGTTTTATTATATAAGATAAGATTTTCCCCTGTCTTCAAAATCTTGTGTCTATTTTTTATTTACAACACATCTCAGTTTGGATTAGCCCCATTTCAAGTGCTCAATAACCACATACGGCTCAGGCTACCATATTGGACAGCACCATTCCAGACACATTTGCTGGAGACTCTTTGAAGATCAAGGAAGATGTAGTCCTTAGTCACACGTAGCTTGTACTCTAACAGGGAAACCAGCCATTACACAAGTGATTGTTAATACAATACATACAATAAAAATAAGCAAAGAAACAAAAATGCCTGGCTAGGGAGTGTGCAAAGCGAGTCAATTTTTCTTTATTGTTTTCCCCACCTGCTTTGCATTTAACTAATTATGTCATATTGGGCAGGTCATTTAGCCTCTGCCTTCTAGACTCAGATTTGAACAATCACCTATAGCTCCTTGGGTCCAAAGAACCTACATTAAAAAACAAAACAAAGAAACTACACATAGCCCCATTTATCCACTCTGCCTTACGGCCTATTTAAATTTTTTTATTTGATATTTATTTTCTTTTTTTCCATCACCATTTATCTCCTCTATGTCCTCTTCTACCTCCACCCCGCAACTCCCACCCCACCCTGGCAGTCACCACACCGTTGTCCAGGTTCATGAGTTCTCTCTCTCTATTTTTTTCTTTTTTTGCTCAATTCCTTCTCATTTCATAACTATTTAGCTAAGGCTTGCTTCTTAAGTCCCAGGAACTGTGAAAGGAATTGTTATGCAAAAATAAAGAAGACCCAGTCCCTGCCTTCAAGGAGATAGAGCCTTTTTGATGAGTTGCTTAGATAACAGCTCACACTTACTGAGTGCCTCCTTGTGCCAGGCACTGTGTTAAGCACTCTATTATGCATTTATCTTTAAAAATTTTCAGTATAACATTGTATTTTTGGGTATTATTTCATTCTCATTTTATAGGTGAGGAAATTGAAGCTTAAAGAAATGGAATTGCTCAAAATTCCATAGCTAATAAAAGTTGGAGTTGGGATTCAAACCCAGGTCAGAGACTAGGCTCTAAACCATTGTGCTAAAAGACCTCCAGAATCTTTAGAGACCCTGGGGTGACCTATTGCACAGTATGCAAAATTAGATAAAGTGTCATCCTTAAAATGAATAACTAGTTAGATATTAATATTTTAAAAATAATAAAGGGAAGTATGATCTATCTTTTTACTAAATTTTTCCAAAGAACTATTTCTTTATGGCTATTTCAGCATGTGTATATATACATATATATTTCACATTTGTATTTGTACATATGAAATCTAAAAGATATATAGATGGCAGTTCTGAGAATCTGAATCACATATCTGCTTTAAACCTGGTGGGTGATTGACCACTTCTCATGGATCAGTTTCATTTTTCTCAAAGGCACATTTACCCTTGAAACTTCAACTATTACCGTGAAGATTCCACTAATTCAGTTATTTTGCTGATATCTTCCTGTCCTGAGGGTGTTTATCTTCCTTTCATTCCCTCACTAATAGCACTCCTTCTCCCCCCATGCCACGCTTTGTGTGTAGGGCTCCCTTAGGAATTTATGGAGCAAGATTACACCAATTCTCCCCACCTATTTTCTTTAGGTAATGATTTTCCAACTTCCATCTTTTCTTGTCTTTTTTCATTCTTCTTCTCTAGATCTCAGTTTCATTTTCTGCAATGTTTTGAGTTCCTCTCCTGAGAGTCCTTGCCTTTCTTCCACTCAAGAATATAGTAGTTGTCACTTAATTTTGTAGAAAAATGTTGCAATATGCTTATTTTTCATGTCTAATTTTAAGCATTGCTTTCCTTAAAAAAATACTGAATAGAAATATAAAAAATAGTATGAAGTTCAAAATAGTGGTCTCTTTGATTTAGTTTTTGAATTAATTGTCACTTCAAACAATATTTGTAAAAATGTAATAATTTCTTTTCTGACTTATTCTCCTGACTTGCCTCTTTCTGTCAAATGGTATTCTGTAGCAGTTAAAGGCATGGGACTTGGTGTTAGACAGACCCAGGTTCAAATCCAGTCTCTGCCAGTTGCTCCTGGGCCACCTTCTCCATGTGTTACCCTCTCTGTGCCTCAATTGCCTCCTCAATAAAAATGAGGATAATAATACCTGAATTGTGTGGCTAGCACTTAGTGCTTACTTACGCTAAGTACTTTTATGTTCACATTTAATCTTCATAACAATCCTATGAAGAAGGTATTATTAATATTAGTTACATTTTATAGATGAAGAAACTGGGGCATAGAGAGGTTGACATAAGTAACCATAAGTGTTACAAGATTATATTGCTTTCTATTTAACACTATAGCACAAGCATTTTTCATGTTGACATAATTTGTAATGACTTTGTAAATATATGTTTTAATGGTAACATGCTATTTCACTGTCTGGTTATTTCTTAATTGACTTAGCTATTGGCTTATTATCAGACGTTTGGATTGTTTTGGATTTTTCCTATTGTAAATAGTATTCTGATAAGCATATGTGGACCAAAGGTTCTTCCATAATTCTGATAATTTCTGTGTCACAGATTCAAGGAGAAAAATTAAGTCCAAGGACAAGAACACTTTTTCAGGCTTTCGCTACAATTGTTTACCAAATAGTTGAATAAATTCACGCTGCCATTAGCATGAGAGTTTTTCTGCACTCTCCCCAGGTCAAACTCATCATGTAAAGAGCAAAAAACAAAGGTTAAAATCCTGTCTCACATCAGTGTCTTTCAGTCTACCTCTTTTCTACATTGTCAGCCAGCTTGCATTGACCTAATCGTTCCCTCCAGCTGCATCTTAGGCCATGAGATAATGGTTAGATGGAATTTAACCTTATGGGAAGAGTCTTGATGTGAAGGACTATGCTTCTGTTATCACCTGGACAATTATTTGACAAAGTCCAGCTAAATTGGGTAGAGTTTTAAAAATCAAGGTGTAACTCATAAAGTAGAATGATATGAGTATTCTAATTGCATTCTTAACCTGAGATGTAATGAACTTTTGCTGCTTTGGGATGGAGCCAAGATTGTCAGAGTATTTCCATGAGCTTCTTTTCAGGAAATAACCTCACAAAATACTTTTTCAGGAAGATGATGTTAATCTATTATGTTCCCAAGTATGGGTTTTGTAGCCAGGATTCAATTCTTCTACCTACTAGCTTTGAGGCCTTAGACAAGCTATTAATTTTCTATTTTCTCATCTGTACCAATGAGGATAACAATACCTATTACTTAGGCCTTTTTGAAAAATAGAGATACAATGTGTGAATTCTTATTGTGGGTGCTCAAGTCATGGTTTGTTGCCTGATTGAAATTCTGTTGCTTTTATAAAGGAATTGTTAGAATTAAATGTTTTTTTCCAAAGCCATTTTTGTCTAGACTAGATATTAGTTGACCCTTGGCTTTGAAATTGGAAGGGCTGTTAACTGAGCTCGAGTAACTACCTAGCCTGTTAATATCCCTGGAGCTGCTGCTCATCTCTCCAAAGAGAAAACACAAATTAAGTCAGGAATCCCACTCTCAGATTTGTGCTTATAGCACTTTAATAAAATAATGCTCATAATATAAACACCTGTTAGACAAAGAAAATTCCATATCTTGAGGAAGAAAACCTTGTGGCGCTCTGGTGTCCGAAGCATGTGTGAAGGAATAGCACCCTACTTTGACTTCTTGGCACTTTATGCAAAACAAGTACATGCTTTCAACAAAAACTAGCAATCCGCCTCTAGTCCTCTCTTTAGCCAGAAAGGATAGGTCAAGGGAAGATGTTCCAGAAAGCAAGAGAATGGCCATGATAAAAATAACCACCATTGCAAAAGCAGCAATCATTTAATTTATTGAGAGCATGTAAGGTGCCAGATCCTATGTTTAAATACTTTCTATACCTTTACAATAACCGATGAAGAAAGTACTACAACTATTCCCATTTTACACAGGGGAAATCTGAGCCTGTGACTGCTTAAAGGACTGGTCCAAAGCAAGTGTATGCTTTGGATCAGGAATTTAAGCCCAGGTCTTACCAACTCCCATTTCTTGGGTCTCCCCTAGATTTCTAAGTGTGAAATTCGTAAGATCTAGTAGGTACTATGAAAAATGTGACTAAAGAAAGTAGATTTAGATTATCAGACTCACCAAACTTTCTCTGCATCGTTATGGAAATTAAGGGGCAGAGATGCAGCTTTCTAGAGACCATACAACCTACTCTGAGACCAAGGGAGGACAGAAATGGCTATCATTTGCTATCTTTTCAAAAATGTTTTATTATGAAAAATTTCAACTACTCTACTAAAGTAAAGAGAATACCATAATGAACCCCCTATCCTTCAGTTTTACAATGACCTAGATTTTGCTATTCTTGTTGACTGTTGATAGTTTTCTTTTAGCTCTTAAGCAAAAAAGGAAATTTAAAGGTGACTCAAGGATTCTTCCTATATTAGGTTCAGCTTTAAACAAAGTACCAGGATAAGCACATTTATGTTGTTATTGGATATTCCATACCCAATAATCATTCCCCCTCCAAAGTCAACTGAAGACAAAGGAGCAGGTACTTGGAGTGGAAATAATAATTAATCTTGCAAGTTTAGCTTGTTGTATTTTTATCTGATGTTACACAACTTGCTTTTTAGTGAAATTCTCAAGCCCTGTTTTATCTACCATGCCCCTCCACCATTACTGCCTAACCCCACCCCATGGGAGATGCATTTGAACAAATCTCTTCAAGAACATTGAAAGATTAAAAGAAAGGATGACAGATTTCATCCATTAGCATTTTATGAACAAGGATTCCCAAACATCTTTTTGCTTAAAACCCTATTATTTTTGTTAATAGTAACATTTTTATTATTTCACACTTGCTAAGCATCAACAATTAGCTAGGCCAGTTAGGAACAAAGAAAATTCGTGTTAGCACTTAGGTGCTCCAGGCCCAATTCTCATGCCCTTCTGCCCTCTCTGTGTAATTTCTGTGCCCAGTATTTGTCTTTGAAGTTCAATAGAGCCGGACCCTCAGAGGAGAACTTCGGGGAACTGGACAGAGCTGAGTACTGCTACCAGATACCAGAGGTCAGCTGTTTAGGAGTGTCTTTAAGTGACCACTTGGCTCTCCCAGAGACTCAAGGGGTAGCATCTTTGCCAAGAGGAGAGGAGGAGTAGTAGAGAGAGAGGAGGCTTGAGTAGTTCCTTTTAAAAATCAGTAAAGCTATAGACCTAGAAATTTGTTTCTGAAGAGTCAGATGGGCGGAGGGAAAGGGTCCATGCTTGAAATGCCAAAACGTAGCCCAGCAGATTGATTCTGTGCAGCCAAGTAGCAATCATGCAGATAGATTTTGACACAAAATGGTCCAACCTTTTTTCCCTTCTCTGACTTAGGCATCCAGATAGTGTGTGAACAGTGAAGAATGGGTGGATATTTTAAGACATCTTAACTAAGGTGGGGATGCCGAAACTAAATATGAGTTTCCCAGTTCTCTTTTCTCTACACACGAAATAAAACCCCTGTACTGAACTGCCAAGACATATCTGTTCCCATGGTACTTTGTGTTATGCTGTAAACTCAAAGTTTGACTATTCCTTTGAGGAATGAAGGTTTTGAAATGCATTACTTTCCCTCGGTAGGATTTATTTTTATAGGAGCACATTTTAGGTGATTCTAATGTATTAATGTACTAAGTGTTTTGGACTTGTTTTTGTTTTTTACAATTAAAAAATTTAAAAAAACCGTTTTATGGTTATAATAGCAATATATGGCCATTGAGCAGAATTTGGAAAATATATAGAAGCACAAGGAAGAAATTCATCACCTGTACTTCTACCTTCCAAAAATAATGATAGCATCTTGATATATTTCCTTTCAGTCTTTTTTTGTAAATAATCATAATTTAGTTAATAATTTTCTTGTCATTGGAACTTTAATTTACCAAGTGTGAATGAAATAATACATAATTTAGGTCAAGTAAAAAAAAAACACAATGTAGGCTAGAATTTATAGGATTGATTTTATAAGTTTTAAACATCAGTGGTGAAATTGTAAGGGTCATTGTCCTAAGACATGTTCCCTTTATTCAGCAACAATGGCTAAAACATGTGATCTAAAATTGTAGCCTTTGCTTACAAACAGAAAATAGAGGAAACAAAGAGAAACTATATGTACTTACAGGCAATAAGAAAGCCTTTTGTTATTTAGCATTTTAAATTGTCAAAGATAGAAATTAAAAGTACAAAAGTTGAACCATTGGTGACCATACTGAAGCCTCCAGACATGAGTCAGCCACAAAAAATGCTCAAACTCATTTAAAAAGCTCTTTGTCATGTTCCAAAAAAACAACATTTTTAGTGTTTTCCTTTGACTTCACATCCCGCTATTGCAAGTACATGGCTAATTATTATCTGAATGATATCTATTATTCCTGTGTTCTAACCGGATATGATCCAAATATGGCCACAAACACATTATAGTGTGCAGCAAAATCAAAAGAATAAGATAATTCTGTTTTTAAGGGTTAATGGTATTTTCACTCCTCCTCAGTTTGAATCATGGACAATAGCTCTTCTGTTGTCTATTCTAGGCAGCTGTGCAGAATAGTAAAGATTTAGAGATCTTTGTAGGCAGGAGAAAAATTAAGCCTTTGTACACTTTTTATTCAGTATATTCTACCCAACACCCATGTGTAAGAGTTGGACTTGGGAGTTGCAACAGGCTAAGGAAAGTTTGCACAGATAAACAGAGTTATTCTAAATTCTGTGCCCGCTAAGTTCTGAATCGCAAAGTGCAATTGCAAATCTTCTAGAAATTATATATAATAAATCCTTTTTCTAAATCTGCCCACTATATTCTGTGGGTTTCACTTGTGATGTTTGAATAATGAACAAATTAAAAGAATTAGTTGAAAAGTTAGCAATTACCTCGTCATTTTCAGTTCTCAAACAGTCCCTGTTCCTAAGTCTCTGAGAAGTAGAGTGGTCTTATGAAAGAATATATCCATATATGGAATGAAAAATTTAAAAACTCAATATAGTTTTAAATAACTAAAAAGAGGATTCCGAATAATTGGTTACTGTGGCCACAACCAAAAAATTATAGTTAAAATCACTGGTGCTTCCATTTGAGTCCCAGGATGCACTAAGTGCCTTTCTTGACGCCTCTCATGCTTGGTATGATAGCAGACTATCCTGACACCTCATGGGAAGGACTATCCTCACCGGGAAGAGTATCCCAGAGTGACAGGGAGCTGGGAAACAGGGATAGGAAATATAATTTGGATCTAGGATTGCATTCCATTTGTCACTTTGTGAATCATTTCTAAGACAGATTTGAAAATCTTAATGCCCTTCCTTATCTCACCCTTGTAATTGTTGGGAAAGAAATAGTAATAGCTACTACTTACTGAGTACCTAGTATGTATCAGTCACCTTTCTTTCAGTATTTCAATTAATCATGGCAACAAACCCACAAGTTAATCAAAAGCTCACCATGCCTGAGAAGGTCCAAAATATTTTTGGTCCCAGTTACCCCTCTGCCCTCATTTCCCACAGCTCTCTCTTTAAAGTATACCCACCCCAGCCATGCTGGTCTCCTTAGCCCTCACACGCGAGATACACACTCCCACCTCAGGGACTTTGTACTTGCTGTTCCCTCTGCCTGGAATGTTCTTCCCCAAAATATCTGAATGATTTGCTTCCTCACTTCATTCAGATCACTACTCAAACTTCAACTCATCAAGGCTTTCTTAATAATCACAACTAATTCAAAAGAATAGATGCACCCCTATGTTCATTGCAGCATGATTTACAATAGCCAAGATCTGGAAGTAGCCCATGTGCCCATCAGGAGATGAGTGGATTAAAAAAGCTATGGTACATTTGCATAATGAAATACTATTCAGCCATAAAAAGAAGGAAATCTTACTTTTTGTGACAGCATGGGTGGACCTGGAGAATACTATGGTAAGTAAAATAAGCCAGTCAGAGAAAGACAAGTACCATATGATTTCACTTGTATGTAGACCTAATGAACAAAATAAATTAACAAACGAAATAGAAACAGACTCAAAGATACAGAGAAAAGATTGACAGCTGTCAGAGGGGTGGGGGTTGGGGGTTTGAGCTTCTTATTGCATGTGAAGCACTTAATCCTCGCTCATGCCCCTCAGTCTCAACAAATGATCAGTATTATTAGCATTATTCTACTATTACTCTTTTCCTCACCTATAGGTTCAAGCCCAGCACAGTCAATGTCCTCAGATCTCCTTGGATCATGTTTTCCCACCAGCTCTGCTGTCTCTGGTGCCTTGGACTAATCCTGTGTTATCCCAGTGCTTGGAACCTCTTACCTGTGGGCAGTGCCAGCACCTGGTTTGCTCTGGCCTTTGATGTGGACACAGGGGAATTCTGAACACCTGTAGATAGCATCTCCACAGATATTTCATTAGCCTTTTGGCAAATTGCATCTGTGTGTAGTCTTCAAGAAAACTTATAACATTTCACTAAAAGCTTCTGTTTAATCCAGAGAAATATACATCCTGCCTTTCTCTACTGCTATGTTTGATGATTTTTTTAAAGTTTACCAGAGCCATACACCCTGCTTCTCATCCCTATGGAATGGTCATGAACTTTAGAGGCACACGGGCACTTTTAAGCTGTGTGACCTTGAATGAGTTGCTCCACTTCTCTGAGCATTATGCCATTAACAACTCATTTGAGATAATGTATATAAAGCAACAGTACAATGCCTGGCATATACATTGAAATTAATATTTTTTGTTGCGATGGAGAGACTCATGATGAAGATGATGATGTTGGGAAGCCACACTTCTGATACTCTCCCTCTCTCCTTGGAATTACGTCCCAATCAACACCTTTCCACTTCACCTTGTTCTCCTTATTCCAGTTAAAGCTGCGCAGGAAGTTCCTGCAGGCACTGCTTGGGGCCATCGAGGGCTCAGCAGTGTAACCCTCAGACACAGGAGAGCACAGCCCGCTTCATTTGTGACCACACAGGTCATGCTGTGAGCTTTGGATATTTTCTTTTTTGCTGCAAACAGCTCTATAAACATCTTTAACATCTTTGATCTCTCATTTAGCACCACCTTGAACCATCTGTTTTTAGGCCTTAAGCCCATTACTACTCTCTGTTGTTTGCTTCTAAAATGCTGTAAGAGGTCTACAAGCATACAGTGAACCCCTGGAGAACAGGAACTCTGCCCCATGTATCCTCAGTGCAAAGCGCAGAGCCTGGAGGGAGAGGGTGCCTGTTGTTTGCAATGGGCGTCTATGTTCTTGCTCAGCTTTTCTTTCTTTTTTTCACCCTGCTCTACCTGCACCTATTGCATCATCTGTTTTTTTTCCAGGGACATTTCAGCTCAGCTTGAATTCCCCCCTCCTCCCCTTGTTTTTACTCCAGCAGGCTTGCACTTTCCTTTTTTTAAATCTAAGCACTCAGTTAAATACTTTAGCTGCTGGGAATACCGACACGGTCATTAGAGCTTTTAGTAGTTCCTTGACAGTATATTTTACCCTGCTGCTTCCCTCTCTGACATCTGAAATCGGGAGCAGAGCTTCCCTCCCTTTGAGCACTTCTTTTTATCACATATTAAATATCTTCCTTTTTTAAAAAAAAAATAAGAATTTGCACCTCTTTCATGTATTTCTGGCAAATCTCCCGGGCTCTGGAAATTAATTTTGGCCATTACCCGAGCAAGAAAGGGAACTATCTTTCACTTTATATTCATAATCTCTGTTTTTTTCTTGTATCTAAATCCTATTAATTCTACTTAGCTCACTTCCACTTTTGTTTTAATAATAATAACTAACATTTGTGTAGCGCTTTACAGCTTAAAAAGCATTTTTCACATCCACTATTTTATTTGAGCCTAGTAACTCCACGAGAGTGGCGAGCTGGTGTGTTCTCATTCCAGTTTCACCAATGAGGAAAAACAGCCACGCTCTGAGAGCTAAGTGCTTTATCCTGGGTTACCTAGCTCAGAAGAATTAGAGCCTTGAACTTGGATCCAGTTTTCTGATTCCAAATCCTGTTTGTATCTAGAAAGGCTTTTACAGACTAGCTAAATATTTAGCTTCAAAGGTCAGCTTGATTATTTTCAGTCTTGTTTTCTTATTTTTTTTTTAAGGCATTGTTGAAATCCATCTCAACTCACATTTAGCCATACTTTCTAATTTTATTTGCGCGGGAGCGCGCGCGCACGCGTGTGTGTGTGTGTGTGTGTGTGTGTGTGTGTGTGATCTCCACTCTTTCCCTTGGCTCAGAACTCTGCCAAGATAACTCACCGTCCAGGAAAGCTTCCCTGACTCTTCAGATTGGGTTGGGTGGCCCTGCCTGGAGCACCCACTGCACCTCAGTACATCCTCATACAATACATCCCCGGATGTCTTTGTAATGGTCCTTCTCCTTATAGGATCTCCAACCACCGGAGTATAAACTGTGTCAGGGCAGGGGCCAGCCCACAATATCCACCCTCATGACCCCAGAATCTAGTACAATGCCTGGCACACAGTAGGTGGTCAGCATGTATTTTTGGAATGAATAAATAATTGATGACAAGAGGAGTGGAAAGGTCTTCTTGGTAGCTAACCAGAAGAGATTCCAAAATGGGTCTTGAGGAAGCCTTGTTTGGTTTTGTGTGTTGTGCAGGGTGCGATGTGGAACAGAGCATGTGATTATGCGAAGGGACAAGTCATCACAACTCCATTCTCTCAAACACAGAAAACAGCCCTGTGACATTTCTTATGAAGGAGAAAGAGTATATTCAGCAGTGTTTCTTTTTTTCTATTTAATTGTCAATGATTGTTCTTCAGGGTCCGTGACTTTTCACAGGTCATGTTCTTACAATTTTTCTTTTGAAAAGCAGAAGTATTTAAAAAAACACAGAAATAAGTAAACTTACTAGTTTTACAAAGTAATGGTTTATGTTACGCATCTCTCTGAAACAACCTTAAAAATATCAATTTACCAGGTTACTAGAAAACAGTAGATATTTTTATATTCATGAAACTAATATCAACTTACTTAAATATGGCCAGTTATATATAGTCTGAGTTGGTACTGAGAAGAGAAAGTGTTAACTCCACATTTTCATATTTTAATTCATCTAGCTGACCAAAGATGATACTATCTTTAATGCTGTGTTTTAATTAAGGTTGCATTTGGATCTTTAGAATTAAATCCTATTCCATGACAAAAATCCCTTTTGGCACATCGTCTTCGCAGATGGAAACAAACAATCAAACCTCAGTCCAACCACTGGGCGAACTGAGAATAGAAAAGGAAAACAATTGCTTTCAGTTATTGCCACCGGTTTAAGGCATCTTAAATGAAACAATAGCCAGATGGTCTGAATGGCCTGAGTATAAAATAGTGCTGTTAAATTTTGTGTGTGGAATTATTGATTTCTTGATATCTTTTGTTTGGAAGCTCTTCCCTCTGTTAAAGCCAAGTTCGAGGGTCTGCTCCTAGTTTTGCCTTCACCTCCCATCTTTTCCTTTTGTTGTTGTTGTTGTCCTCTTTAAACATATAGCGTTAATTCTTGAGACTGGAAAGTCCCTATTCTTCTTTTTTTAACCTTTATTGTTCAGATTATTACAGATGTTCCTCTTCCCCCCCCCTATAGCTCCCCTCCACCCGGTTCCCACCCCACCCCAGGCCCTCACCCTCCTACTGTCCTCATCCATAGGTATAAGATCTTTGTCCAATCTCTTCCTGCACCTCCTTCCCCCTGAGAATTGTCAGTCCACTCCCTTTCCATGTCCCTGATTCTATTACATTCACCAGTTTATTCTGTTCATCAGATTTTTTATTCATTGATTTTTAGATTCACTTGTTGATAGATATGCATTTGTTGTCACTTGCTGTTTCATAATTTTTTATCTTTACCTTTTTCTCCTTCCTCCTCTTCTTAAAGAATACCTTTCAGCATTTCATATAATACTGGTTTGGTGGTGATGAACTCCTTTAGCTTTTTCTTGTCTGTGAAGCTCTTTATCTGACCTTCAATTCTAAATGGTAGCTTTGCTGGGTAGGGTAATCTTGGTTGTAGGTTCTTGCTATTCATCACTTTGCATATTTCTTGCCACTCCCTTCTGGCCTGCATAGTTTCTGTTGAGAAATCAGCTGATAGTCATATGGGTATTCCCTTGTAGGTAACTAAAAACAAAACAAAACAAAACAAAAAAAACCTGTTTTTCTCTTGCTGCTTTTAAGATTCTCTCTTTGTCTTTTGCCCTTGGCATTTTAATTATGATGTGTCTTGGTGTGGTCCTCTTTGGATTCCTCTTGTTTGGGGTTCTCTGTGCTTCCTGGTCTTGTAAGTCTATTTCTTTCACCAGGTAGGGGAAGTTTTCTGTCATTATTTCTTCAAATAGGTTTTCAGTTTCTTGCTCTCTCTCTTCTTCTGGCACCCCCATAATTCTGATGTTGGTATGCTTGAAGTTGTCCCAGAGGCTCCTTACACTATCTTCATATTTTTTTATTCTTTTTTCTTTTTGCTCTTCCAGTTGGGTGTTTTTTGCTTCCTCATATTTCAAATCTTTGACTTGATTCTTGGGATCCTCTAGTCTACTATTGAATCTCTGTATATTATTCTTTATTTCCTTAATTTTTGACTGGTCCTTTTCCATTTTTTTGGCATTCTCACTAAGATCCTTGAAGGTCTCACTAAGTTCCTCAGAGGTTTCTAGAAGATTCTTGAGTAACCTTATAGCTGTGGTTTTGAACTCTATATATAGTAGTTTCTTTCTTCCATTTCTTTCATTTGTGATATGTTTCTTTGTCTCCACATTTTGGCTGCTTCCCTCTGTTTGTTTCTATGTATTGGGTAGCTATTAAGTCTCCTTGAGTTGATAGAGTGGCCTTGTGAGGTAGGTGTCCTATAGGGCCCAGTGGCTCAGCCTCCCCAATCACCTGAGGTGGACACTCTTGGTGCACTCCTTTGTTGGCTATGTGCACAGTCTTGTAGTTGAGCCTTGGTTGCTGTTGGTATCACTGGGAGGAATTGATCTCCAGGCCAATTTGCTGTGAGCACCAGCTATGTCTACAATGGAAGAACTGCTGTGCAGGAGACACCCTTATGTGGCAGGACTTGCTTCAGTGGGGCTTTTGTGCTCACTGAGTCTGCCCCTTGAGTGTGTCACTTATGAATGTAAAGAGTTGTAATCTGGTATGGTCTCACACTGACCACTGGGTACACTGGCTCTTGGCTCTCCAAGGAGGTGCAAAGTCAGCCACTGCCTGGGGCCACCCAGCAGGAGCTACAGAGAGATCTGCAGATTCCTCCTCTTTGTATCGGGTTTGGAAGTGCCCAGACGAGGCCCAGCTGTGAAGCAAGGCAGGCTGATGCTGCCAGCCTTGGGCCTGTTTTTGATAGGTTTGGGGCTCCCTGACCCAGCTGCTGCCTGTTTGACACATTTTAGGCTGAGAAAGGACAGGCCATTCATATGCAAAAGCTACTACACACAGCTTGGGTGGGGTTGTAAATTGGGTGGGGTGGGGTCTCAGGGAATCACCAGGGTGGAGCAAACAGCAATGACTGCCAGTCAGCCCTGCACTGGAGAGGTCCCAGCACAGAAACAATGACTGCTGCGAGCACCTCCATATGAAAGAAAGCCGCCCTCGCATTCCTGCCCCGATGCCAGACAGTCCAGTTTCTCCCCGTATGTGCCTGGGTCCCCCAGAGTCTCACCCGAAACTGGAGCTCAGAGCAAGTGGGAGCTTATATCTCCCTCCGGATTAAAAAAGCAGCGCACCCAGGTGCCAGCCCGTTCCGCGCTTCCACACCTCCTACCAGTCTCAATGCACTTTCTTCTTTACCTCTCTGGTTGTAGTACTTCCACTCGGCTAGCTTTCCTGTGGTTCCGGATAATAGTTGTTATGTATTTTAGTTGTAATTTTGATGTGGTTGTGGGAGGCAGCAAGTACAGGTGTTTACCTATGCCGCCATCTTAGTTCTCTCCCCATCTTTTCCTTTTGTCATTTGAATGCACTTGCTGTTTCAGAATGGGAATTCCTTGGACAACAGCCTGAAGTGACATCAGAAATGAACACTAAAGACAAGTTCTTTTCTGTGTGAGGAGGAAGGACATGACTTCTCATGTGAGGATACATTTCAGATCGAGGATGATAATAAAGCTGAAGAATGTTATTTCAACTTGACAAAGGATTCCTTCTGCCCTTCCAAGGCTGTATTTCCTAGAGTCCCAATCTTTTCAGAAAATGATTTTGCTTCCCTCAAGTAGGGAGAGGCTGGACCTTTCTTCTCTACCCAGGGGAGGGCTTCGCTGAGACACCGGAGGCACCTGAAGCTCTTTCTGGGACTCCACGTAGAGACCTCAGACAAGCCGCAGCCCGGGAACTTCACTGGGCCCCAGGTCAGCCCAGGCAGCTCTGAAGCTGGCTTGCATAGGACCCTGTGGGACCTCGTGTAGTAGGGGACCATGAGATTTGCTTTCATTTATCCTTGGTATACGCTGTTTCTTGGGGATTCCCCTCTCTACAAACTCCATCATTTTAGGACTGACTCCTACTGGTACTCACAACTCTTGTCAAGCTTTATCTTTCTTATAAGCCTTTCTTGACCCCCTTTCACAGGTCTATCTCCATTCCCATCATATTGCATGTATTACTGTGCCCGCCTCTTTTATGGACTCTAAGCAACCCGACATCTAGCACAGTGCCCAGCACAGAGTAGGTATTCAGCAAATCGCTGTTGAATGAATTATGGAAGAAATGAGCTAAATTAACTAAATTTGGGTTAGTTTTACATGACACCAATATCGTTAAATCCGTTGATACATTTAGCAAAAGGAATCTTTCATTGAATTGCTTCAGCTAATTTAGTACAAATGGTCCCCTATAGATAGAGATCTCAAGTTGAACTCTCTAAAATCTCCATTTTATGCTGTGAGCTGCCTTAGAAATATTATTCTTGCTACTTTATGGCAGAAGTGGTGACCTGGTCCTGGGTACAGTTATGTGATGAGTTGTTTTAAAAATAGCAGATTTTAGCAAAAGTGATAGCTGATATAACCTTTATTACTTTGGAGAAAATTAAGATTTGGGCAAATACACTAAACTTGTCTAAACGGTGTCTATTAAAGGGGCTAATCTGTAACTGAGGATGGTCCTCTAAGTCTGAGGCATTTACATCACTCTGCAGAGACAACTCTCGATTCCTACAACTCAGTGAAAGTACTGGTTTATTTATTTGGATTTGATCACAAAGGAAGTCAAGGGAATTGTTACCCTGAGTATTCTAAGATGAAAGAGGAGTTTATTTAGAATCCAACAGTTCTTTCTGGGACAGATGCAGAGCCTTTGTTGGGATTTTGTGAATGGCATTGAGCAACCACAGGTTTGCTCCTTTTCAGACTGACTATTAAGGATTCATTAATGGAATTGTTCATCCTGACAACTTGGAAAAGGAAGGTCTCTAGAGTAAGAAAGAAGAGTCTCGTGCTACAATGACCCATTTCACTTGGGTGCTGTAATACAAGTGCTATCTTGTGTATGATAGATATCTTCTCTTATTTGTGTGTTCTTTTTAAAACAACAACAACAACACTTTCTACCTCTGAATGAAAATACTGATGGGAAATGATGTAACTGGTGCCTGGCCCATAGTAGGGACTCAGAAACATCTGTTGACTTGAATTGACATTATAAATCATAAATGTTAAAATAGGAATTAAAAAAGACTCCCACCGTGGTAATTTAAAGTGTTAACACTCCTTTGATACCTATTCATTTAGGCTCATTGCCATTAATAGTTTGGGCATATTAATGAGCAATACAAATATCACACTTTCCAATTATAAAAATGTTTTCACAACCAGTAGCTAACGATATGTAATAACCCAATGTCATGGACAGGACATATTTTATGATCTTTATTCATCAGATGAGGAAATGGAGGCTTAGAAAGGTCAAATGACTGACTAACATAAGATTCATCCTACATAATAACATCGTTAGCTCTCAAGACTCAATTCTCTTTCCGTGTAAAGCAAAACACCCGGCGTGTTGTGAGTAATCCCTTTTATCGGACAAACAGCACAATATTGACAGGGAGGCTTCTCTGCCTACAGAAATCCTTTCCTCAGAGTCAATCCCTTACTGACCTGGAGGGGAGTTTTCTATATTCCCAAAGCTTCTCTGTCAATATCCCACCATTAGTCCAATAAAGGGCATTACTTGAAACTTGACTTTACATTTTGTCTGACCAATAAAGGCAAGTAATTAAAAATATTGAGTTAGGGACCAAGACACATTGGGTATTGTGATGCTCTAGTAGCTACATTCTTGAAAAATAATTTACTGACTCACTATTAAAATGCAGTTTGTTTTTATGTTCGTAGTCTGGACTTTTCCAAAAACCTATCCAGCTTTTCAGAGCCAGTATGCTTCAGCACGCATCCTTCCTCACCCCTATTCCAGGCAGAGGAAGCACAGGTGAGGCACTAAGCAGCAAGTCAGGATGAAACAAGACCAAAAGGAAAACGGGTTAAATTATTAAGCTGGCAAGTCAGGGTGGCTCAGGAAAGGCAGAACCATGGGAGGATGTTTAGTTCTGTTTCCCCCCTGTCCTTGACTTAGCCAACAGTGGGGTGACTTAGTTCTGTTTACCCACTTCACAAGGTCATTTTCTTCAAAACCCGAAGTCTATGTGTGGCCTCACTAGAGAAATGAGGTTTCACATGGGACACCCATGTTATTAGTTCTCAATATGAAACCTTGTAGCCATTGACCATTTCCATCTTCAGTCTACACTCTGAATGCTCCACTATGTGCTACAGGTGTAACCAATGATTACTTTTTTATACTAAAATATAAACTCTGTGATGTTAGGATTTTTTTTTTTTTGTGTGTGTGTTAAATCTTAAGCACCCAGAACAATTCCTGGCACACAGTAGGCACTCAATAAATATGTTGAATGAATGAATAAATAACAATGGTGGATCTGGAATATTGAAGCAAAGGAAGGAAAGGAACTTCAGGCAGAAAGTGCACGATTAACAAATTCTGAGGAGGGGGGATGTGTGTATGAGGGATAGGAAGGAATCTACGCTAGCCTAAGCTAACAGAGAAGACTTTTATCAGGAAGTATAGCTTGTGGAAAGTAAAAGACCTCAGGCAATGTTCTTAACGTAAATGTAGCCCTTTGACAACACAACTGTGGTCTGTATCACAAACGTTAAAGCCAGCCAGGCTAGCCCTAGCTGGTTTGGCTCAGTGGATAGAGCGTTGGCCTGCAGACTGAAGGGTCCAACGTTCGATTCCAGTAGAGGGCACATGCCCAGGTGGTGGGCTTAATCCCTAGCAGGGGGTGTGCAAGAGGCAGCCAATCAATGATTCTCTCATCATTTCTACCTCCCTCTCCCTTCCTCTCTGAATTCAATAAAAATATCCTATATAATAAAATCTAACATGCTAAGTGTCTGGTCAACCGGTCGGCCATTCAACGAATCGAAGCGTAATATGCTAATGATATGCTAAGCCTGCTCAACTGCTCACTATGATGTGCACTGACCACCAGGGGGCAGATGCTCCAACTGGTAGGTTAGCTTGCTGCTGGGGTCCGGCCGATTGGGACTGAGGGAGACGGGCTGGACACACCCTGGAGCCTTCCCACAGTCCCTCCCCTGCTGGCCAACCTCTCACATCCCTCCCTGGCCCCGATCATGCACTGGTGGAGTCCCTCGGCCTGGACTGCACTCTCTCACAATCCGGGATCCCTCGGGGGATATTAGAGAGCTGGTTTTAGCCCGATCTCACAGGCCAGGCCGAGGGACCCCAGTGGTGCATGAATTTGTGTACCGGGCCTCTAGCCTATATAGTAAGAGCCTAAGCAACCGTTAGGGCAGAATAATCAGAAAGACTGGTCTCTATGATGCGCACTGACCACCAGAGGGCAGCTTCTGCATTGAGCGTCCGCCCCCTGGTGGTCAGTGCGCTCCCACAGGGGGAGCACCGCTCAGCCAAAAGCCCAGCTCAGGCTGGCGAGTGCAGCTGCCACAGTGGGAGCCTCTCCTGACTCCACAGCAGCAGGTGCAGTGGGCTGGGATGAGTGTGAGTGGCGCCCAGCCCCGATTCGGGCTCCTCCCTGGCCACCTGCCATTTGGCACACTGCTACATCCCCTGAGGGGTCCCGGATTGTGAGAGAGTGCAGGCCAGGCTGAGGGACCCTCCCTCCCAGTGCACGAATTTCGTGCACCAGGCCTCTAGTATTAAATAAATAAAGTCAGCCAGGCTAAGTAGAAAATGCCCAACTTGTAGATGGAAGTTCCCCATCCCCATCAAAAACCTAATCAAAGCAGAAGCCTCAAAGTTCTGTTGTCATCATTATTAATGATTGCCAATCAAGATGGCAATGACCTATGCTTTTCACCCATAATGCTGTATTCTCAGCACCTGGCAGATGCTAGTTTATTTGTTAATGAAAGGATGAATATGTGTCAGGATAAGTAGCTCCACAGAGGATCATTGTGAGGATGAAATGAAACAATATAAGTAAATTTCTTGCACTGTGCCTGGCCTGGAGCTAGTGTTTGATCAATTATTAGCTCTGATCCTAACAGCAATCCTAGACAGCAGCTATTATTACCTCCATTTTATAGATGGGAAAGTAAGGCTGAGAGAGCTGAAGTAACTTGTCCAAATTGCCCACCTACCTTGACGCCGCAGTTTGTGTGCTTCTCCCTTCCTGGAGGTAAAGAGGCTTCAAGAGTCAAGTGTCATGTCTATTGGTTGCAGAAAATGTGTGGGCCAGAAAGTGCCGTTTTATTTGGTTCCATTAAGATGCATTATGAGGCAAATTCTTGGAAATGTTCAGAGATAGTACAGAATATAAATGAAAGCAGAGTTAGGTTATTGCTTTTGCTAGACAACATAATATTGTGGTTAAGACTAAAATCTGGGATTGGACAGATTTAGAGACCCAGCTATTCTATTTAACGAACTATGTGACTTTCAGCAAGTTACTTTACCTCTCTGAGTCTCAAGGTTCTCCTCTATAAGATGATGAGAAACAACACCTCTCTCATAGAATGAAATAAAGTAATGCATTTACGTGTTCAGTACAGTGCCCAGCACAGGTGAGCAGTCTATAGCACACCCATATATGTCCCATTTTGGTTATAAAGAATTTGCTTTATCATTGGATTTATTCCTTTGGGTCTGGCTTGATAACAATTAAATTGGCATCATGGAAACCAGCAAAATGTCTGTGTTGAAGTGGGCACCCCATTAAGACAAATGGCTTGGAGGGGAGGCTCCCACTTCCCTTGGTGCTATTTTGTTTTGGTCTGTCTAGCAGGAGAGCAAACCAAACAGCAGTGTATTGATTTACAGTATAAAGATGCTACCTTTACAAGATGAAGGGCTAGAAGCTTTATTTTCTTTTAATGAAAGTTCAGCTTCTGTAGACCAGAGCCAAGTAGGCTAAGGGGAACAAAAAAGAATGTGGCTTTCCCGCCCCCCCTACAGATTTGATTGCTTTTAATCCCATAGGAGAACAGTGTTAGAAGGTATTATTAAACCATTAGCCTAATAAGCTCTTGGGAAGATGGTGACCAATGTAAGCATATGACCTCAAACTGATTTAAAAACAACAGTACATGATCCTAAAAAGTGGCATATATCTGTCTTATACAAGGAAATGGAAATTCCCAAGTTAGCTGAGGAAAATTCATTCAGTTTGTTATTTATTTTAGAGAAAGTCATACTATAATTACTTAAAGTAATTGGTATTTTGAAGATATGTCAATTTGGTAAAGTCTCAAATAGTGTTATTTGCAGTTCTTTATCCTGGAGAATGTTTTAGGAATTTAAATATATTCTAGAAAAAGAGTAAGAATGTAGATACAAACCTAGTGATGAAAAAAAGTAGTAACTGATTTTGAAGGACTATTATCATTTTTCTTATTACTTTAAAATAGAATTCAGGAATGTGAAAATCCGTTAATTTTTTTTTTAACACTCAGCAGTTAATGTTTAACATTTTCTAATACTACACTTGCTCTGGATAGTTAATATGCATAAATATTAAAACTCATTGCTGGTATGTTTTAACACGATTTACATTTGAGACTTGAAAAAAAAATGAGTGAAACTAATAGAGAAATATTAGGTTCCACATTAAACCTTGGGTTCTACGTTAAAATTTCTTCTGACTTCTTTTAAACGAACTGTTTTGAAATTGAATTTTAGAACAGACTTCTAAAGAAAAGAATAGAAATGGGAAATATACATGTTTCGTTCAAACAGATGATGAGGCTGAAAAACCAAGACATGAGAAAAACTGGAAGATAGAAGAGCTTTTGTGTACTATGGCTAGAGGTTTCAAACAAAACTAAGCATCAAAATATTAGAACACACGAACAAAGCCCGATTGTCGCTAAAACGAACTAGTGTTCTGCTGTTTCATGCAAAAGCCAACGTGCTGTCTTGACCTTTCTACGCGTGGTGTCTAAGGTTGTGCCGTAAAACAGGGGGAAGCGCAGAGTGCCTCCAGATAGCCTCAGAGGTTTTCCTTTTTAAGTAGTTCCATTGATTGTAACAATGCCGGCTGTGTGTAGGACTTATTTAAAGGTGCTGTTTATTAGATCTTGATTACAAGGAGCCAGTGAATTAAAGTAATGTCATGCTAGGGAACAGTTTCCAGGGCAGAATGACTGCCATTTCTTTTTAATGTGAGGCTGCATGGTTCAAAATACACTTACCATAGAATGCATGACTTTGAAAGTTAGCTGTCAGTAAACCCACACGACAGGCAGAATGTCGAGCTGTGGAGGCTCTGAAGAAGGTGCAATAAAGCAGGATTTTCACGGTGCAGCAATGCAACGCCAAGAACCAGTTATTGAAGAAGATAACCCAGCAGGACAGTCACTGGCAGGCACATAAGGGCCTTTCATTTGAAAATCCCCAGGCAGTTTGGAGGCTGTGGCTCATTAGCATCCTGCAAGGCAGATGTGATTTGGTAGTTTAGCAAGTGGCATTTTCTTCTGCTTTGGGGTCTGACTCAAAGAGTTTCCAGAGATTTGTCAAAAGAGAGGGAGAGATGCAGAACCTCCTAAGGCTCTTCAAGGTGTCCACGTTGGAGCCCAAACTCCTTAACACAGCTCACAAGGTTCAAGAAGCTGGTGTATCGCCATGGTTAAGCTCACGGACCCTGGGCTCTCGGCTGGGGTTGTGTTCAGGCTTTGTCAGTTTGATAGTGTGAGTGAGACTTTGGCTAAGTTATATAACCCCTCCAAGCTTCCCTTTTCACATCTGAAAAACGTGGATGATAACAGCACCTGCCCTCTGGGATTATAGGGAAGATTTACTGCTGTAATGTATGTAAGACACTTAGCATATAGCATTCATTCAATAGATGGTAGCTAATAACAATAATGATGATGACTATTGCCTATCTTTCTAGCCTAATCACCTGCCACTCTAATTACCAAACCAGCAATTCTTATTTGTAACCACATGAATCACTTGCTCTTTCCAACACACATAATGCATTTTGTAAATAGTTTGGGTATATCATGTGGGTTATGTGCTAGGGGTGCTCCCTAGCCTTTGACTTCCTGGGGGTTGTGGGCAGGGGCGGGGCAGAAGTCCTGTGCCTTCCACACACAGTGTATTTCCATCGAGTGAGTAGGAGGAGGCCTTCCTCAAGGGTCCTTTGTTGGCTTCCACAGAGCAGCATATCCCAAGTGTGTTGTAAGAAACGTTAATCCCATAAAAATATTTCTTAAAAATATTGATCAAATAAGTTTTTGGGGGAAACTGCTTATTCCATCACTCTCTTAAGAGTTCAAAATGCACAGCAGCACATTAAAGAATCAGAAATCTGGGTAGAGCAGACTGTTTAATTTTATTCAACTCAGTGTCTTTAAATTTTTTGACCAAGAACCTCTCTCCCACTTTACCCCCTACCAATTAACCTCTATTATCACCCTAAAGAATAAATTTAGGTATTGTTATTCTAAATCTAAACTATAGAAAACTTTGTGAAATCATAAATTATGGCTTTGGCCATCGTTACTATGTAATAGAACCTAACAAGATTTCTTTGGAAATTGAAGATTGGTAGTAATGAGTCCTCCAATGATTGCCCAGGTCTATAACCCATGAGTCATCTTTGATCCTTTTTTCCTTGTCCTTTCCCACCTGGACATCTCACAAAGACCTGTCAAATTGTCCTTTGTAATGTCTCTGGCACATGTCCTTGTCTGTTTTCACTGCCACCGCTCTATTCCATTCCAAATCCTTATCACCTGACAGCTACAGCAGGATGCTAAGTAGACATTTGTGTCTCTGTCCTCTGCCTACTGTTGCCAGGTAAATGTTTATTGTACTACTTTCCTGACAGAAGACTTAATACTTCCTGTTGTCAAAAGGCATGGCTTCCAACCTGGTTTTCCTTCTAAGGGATGTGGGGATGGTGGGGACACTGAGCAGGTGGGGCTCTGAATTTTCCACATCTGCTCCAACCAGAGCTGTTCCCCCTGTATCTTTTTTATATATTGAGACTAAGTAAGGTCTTGTTTCAAGAAAGGACTCTGGCTGGCTGGTGTGGCTCAGTGGTTGAGTGTTGACCATTAAACCAGGAGATCACTGGTTTGATTCCCATTCAAGGCACTTCCCCAGGTTGTGGGCTTGATTCCCTAGTAGGGGGTGCAGGAGGCAGCCAGTCATTCATGTTTCTATTTCTCTATCTCTTGCCCTTCATCGCATTCTTAAAAAAAAATCAATAATAAAAAACATTTTTTTAAAAAAAGAAAGGATTCTGAATTATAAGTAGAAATAAAAAGCCACTGGGGAAAACTTATTATTTTGGCACTCAGGGGCCCCACAATCTGGTCTGGATTTTTCCCAGTATTTTCTCATTATTCTTTTTCACAAAGTTTTGCTCACACCTGACTAATTTTATCATTATATTTTGGCAATCCTTCTTACAGCTCATCTCTATTCCCTTGCTTAAGCTGTTCTGGTAATGAACACTGATTCCGAATCGGCCATTATACAAGCACTTTGCATACATTATTTCATATGTTATTAACAACAATTCTATGAGGTAGGTGCTAATTATTCCCATTTTACAGATAAGGCTTAGAGAAATTAATTACATTGGTAAGAGCCTTACAGGTAATAAATGGCAGAGCCAGGACTTGAGCCCAGGCCTGACCTCAAAGTCCCATGTTCGTATGTGTGGCCTTTTCCCTGATAGCTTTCTCTTCTCCCATATTAGTTCTACCTTTTTTCAAGTCTCACCCCTTCTAAGAAATCTTCTCTGACTTCTATATCCCATATTTCTCCCTTCTGTAAACTTCCTATTCTGTTACTCTCTATTTAGTAGGAAATCTTCATGCCCTCATGGAATGTACCAGAGAAACAAAACATTTACCCCTATGAATTGTAATGTAAATATCTGTGTTTTCTGATGGTCTTAGGCTCTACAGCAGTGGTTCTCAACCTGTGGGTCGCGACCCACAGGTTGAGAACCGCTAGCAGGGTCGCCTAAGATATTTACATTACAATTCATAACAGTAGCAAAATTACAGTTATGAAGTAGCAATGAAGATAATTTTATGGTTGGGGGTCACCACAACATGAGGAACTGTATTAAAGGGTCACAGCATTAGAAAGGTTGAGAACCACTATTCTAGACAAAGAAGATCTGAATTTTGGCTCTTTCTAGTTGGGAGGTGGGAGGAGTGGGATGGGACTGTGGATCTTGAGTTTAGCATTTTGTTCCTTGGGACCTCAAATTCCATAACTGCTATAACGGGAGAATGGCATGCTTCACACCTGTGTTGGGGAGCAAATGAAACCACACATGTGAAAGACTATTTAAAATGCTTGAACGCTGCACCTGTGCTAAGTATTGTTATAACAGTGGACATAAATGAGTACAGTGAGTGGAGGCAGACAAGGAGGTTCTGCAGAAAGGGATGATGAGCTGGACAGACCCAGGGAAGCTCCTTGGAGGTTGACAATCATAGTAAGATCAGCAATCTATAGGGTCTATTTTATCAGTGCAACACTGTTGTCCTTTTAGCCATCCTTTGATGCAGCCCAGCGCTTTCCATAATCAGAATCAACCTCCCAGGCAGCAAGCCAGAGACTAACCTAAATAAAAGATAGCATTTGCAAAGTTTTTGAAAATGAAGTACTTGTTTAGTTAAAGAAAGGATACTGCACGCCAAGCCCAGTCTCTTTTTGTTGTCTGGAGAGTTATAACAATCCTCTCCTGGCAGTTAGTTTTAAGATCATTAAATGATCCTCATTTGCAGTATATTTGCAGAAGATTACAGCCATCTAAATTGACCCTGAAGGAAGACTTATTTCATTAATGGGCTGTCCTGTGCTAATGCATAAAGCTAGAAAAATATATCTATTAAATTCTTAATGTGTAAATGATGTTTCTGGCTTTCTTCTTAATTACAAAGCAAAATGAGCCTGAAGTGCACTATGTCTAGGAAAAAATGATCAATTTAATCCATCTTTCAGGGGAAGAACTTTTTCAGCCGATCCCCAAATTCCAGCTGGAAAAGCTCCCCCCGGGTAGCAGGCTTGGGACTTACTGCTCCCATCAGGGCTACGGCAAGCAGCAGAGCTTGGCTTTTGCTCCACCAGAATACTTTCCTCTGGATCCCAATGAACACAACCAAGAGGTAATTTGAGTCCTTAGAGTTGTTGCCTCCTCCCATTCACACAGTAAACCTAGCTTCTGCTAACTTTTCCTTGAAGGAGTACTCAGGAGGGAGCTCTCTGTACTTTGTTGCAAACACATAAACAAGGATGAACGTGGATTTGAAAATGAATGATGCTGTGCTACTGTTGGCTCATCACATACATGCTGAGTATTCATGCAACTACAGAAAGAGATTTATTGTACAGACATATTTTCAGTGTATGTTCAGAGTCGCCTAACTAAAGTCATAATATAATGTGATCATAACTAAGGGAACTCAAGATCAGCTCCATTGATCTACTGTTAAGTTTGCTGACAGTGGCAGGCAATATTGGTGTGGGAAGTTTAGGGGTTTCTGCTCTTAGATGGTAGTGAGTGATGGTTCTTTGATTTCCCAGCTGGTTCTTTGGTTAGTAGTAGTAATTCCCTTTAGAAAAACCCACAAATACACCAAGTGCTTTCTTTTTCCCAGTTGGTGTGTTCTCCTTTTTGAAGTGGAAATTAAGCAGAACCAGCTCATACCTGCTATGCTTTTAGGAGAACAATGACTCTTAGCAGCAATTTCATAATCATTGGCACTACAGAGATGTAATATATAGACACATATTGGGTTTTGAGGTACTCTGATTTTTAATTGTCATATGTGGTACCTTTTTCAAAGAAAAGCTGAGATACTGCTATTCACATCTAGATAAATTCCAAAATTTTACACATATATACATCCTATCCTAGTCCTGAATTTATGATACACTTTCAAAAAAGGGCTTGAAAATATATAAAAATGATCAAACAATCAAAATGGGTAGCATTTATGAATGTGAGGGCTTTTTAATAGGAAAATATGAAAATTTGAATTTCATGGACAACTCCAAGAGTCTATCACATTCTTGATTTTGTTCATTGTAAGTGTTTTTTCTGTCCTTGCAGTTTTTAGTATATATCTGTTTTGTCTGGTTCAGGCTGATAGAGGATGCTGTGAAAACCAAGGAAAGGAAAAGAAGAGCAATATTCCTTCTTCAAGTTTATTTTGTATTTTTGTATTTTTCATGTGAATGTGTTGTATGCATCATAGTTGAGAAGAAAATGCCTCCTCAAATAAATGAACACGTATCTCTGATCTGTAACAGAATAATGCCAGAATTAAATCTAGTCAGCAGACCTTTATGAGCTCTCTAATACATTCTCAGCACAGTGATCTAGAAAAGAAATGTTTTGAAGTGAAAAAAAAGAAAGAAAATGAAAAATGTTTTATCTGGTGGACATTTTATAAGTTTAAAAATTTTGCATTATGAGTTTTTTTTTTTAGAATGATGAATAAAATGTTTAAGAGAAAGTGCTCTTATATTGCTACTTGGCTTTTACTCCACCAAAATGATTTCTGAAAGCTGAGCAGAGGGAGGATTTTTATGTTAAACTGTCTACACTATCAGATCATTATATTCCTATATACTGAGGACAAGCAGGAGAATATAACTGTGATGAAAGACCAGGACACTTCTCTTTCAGGGCCATTGCCAAGAACAGGAATAAAACCAGCTCAGGAAACTGTATAGCAGCAGTTGAAGATCTTGGAATAGCTATAAATGCAAGGAGCTGTCTCTGATTGTGGTGCTTCTTGTCCAGCTGTAGAGTATCAGCAGGTTTGGAAAGTCATTTTGTTTTAAACAGAAGAAAAACAAATAGAAGTTTAAAAACATGTATGTCTCCTATTGACATGGAAGATACCCAAGAAAACTGAGCAACTCCCCCAAATAGGCCATGTCATCACTTTAAATGCCATCTTCAGTTAAGGACATAAAAAGATGGCTGTGGAGGAGTCAGTTATGGGAGGTTATCAGGAAAGCATAGTAAATAAGCCTGTTATGCAGGCTTAAGTCCAGGCCTCCATTATTGCCAGTTTCTAGAGTTAGAGTCATCCCCCTCCTCCTGGTACAGAGGGAAAGACACCCTTACAAAGAGAGATTTTGCTTATATACGTAAATTTCTCTAACAAAAGTCCTCCCCCTTCCATTCTAGTAACCACCATACTATGGTCCATATCTATGGGTTTGTTTTTGTTCATTTTGTGTGTCCATTTGTTGCTTTTTGTTTTACATGACACATATGACTGGAATCATAGAGTTCTTGTCTTTTTCCATCTGACATAAAAAGCTTCTGCACAGCAAAAGAAACCATTAACAAAACAAAAATGGCAACCAACTGAATGGAAAAAGATATTTGCAAATGATCCCTTTGATAAGGAGCTAATATCCAAAATATATAAAGAATACATACAACTCAAAAACAAAAAGCAACCAATTGATTAAAAAATGGGCAGAGGAACTGAATAGACACTTATCCAAGGAAAACATACCGAAGGCCAGCAGATATATGAAAAGATGCTTAACAACACTAGTTGTAAGGGAAATGCAAATCAAAACCACAATGAGATACCACCTCACATCTGTTAGAGTGTCTGTTATCAATAAGACAAGAAATAAGCATTGGAGAGGATGTGGAGAAAAGGGAACCCTTGTACACTGCTGGAGGGAGGGTAAATTGGTATAGCCATTAAGGAAAACAGTATGAAATTTTCTCAAAAAAATAAGAATAGAGCTACCATATGACCCAGCAATTTCTCTCCTAGGTATCTACCTCAAAATTTGGAAACACTTATTTGTTAAGATGTCTGTACCACTATGTTACCTACAGCATTGTTTACAATAGCCTAGACATGGAAACATGTCTATATTATAACAGACAAATAGCCTAGACATATGTCTATAGACCAAGTTCCTTTGTTGGATGATTGGATAAAGATGTGGAACATATATACAATGGACTACTTCTCAGCCATAAAAAAATGATGAAACTATTGCCATTTGCAATAACATGGATGGATCTTGAGAGTATATGATAAGGAAAGTCATTATATTTAGGAATTGTAATCCTCAGAATCCAGTTCAACAAATTTGCTCATGGAAAGTTTTAACCTGTAGTCTGCTAGGCTGGGCTCCACAACTATTTGAAAGTATTCCTTTTGCTTCTCAGTCTTTAGAGATCAATTTCTTTAAAATAAATTAATTCCCAAGAGTAATTAAGGCAGTGTTCGTAACCAGGGGACTTTTTAAAAAAATTTAAATAGTTTATTGTTCAAAGTATTACATATGTCTCCCTTTTCTCCCCATTGACCTCTCCCTGGCTGCTCCCGCCCCCCCAGCACATGTCCTTGCCCCACTAGTGTCTGTGTCAACCAGGGGGTTTTTGGCAGTGTGTAGAGACATTTCTGATTGTCAAGGGGAGGGGGAAGCTACTGGCTGGTGAGTAGAGGTCAGCGATTCTGCTTAACATCCAACAATGCACAGGACAGCTCCCCACCCCCAACAAAGAAGTATCCAGCCCAAAATTTCAATAGTTCTGAGTTTGAGAATGCATGAGTTCATATAACACTGGCTTTTTAAATATATAAAAGCAATCAGTCTCTCTTCTAGGACCCTGAATCTTGAGCACAGGAGAATGTGGTTAATGTTTATTCATTTGAGTGGCAGGTTGTTACAGAAACTCTTGAAGCTGTCTTTCCTTTCCCAAACCTGCTTCTTCAGGCATCTAGTAGTGTTTCTAGACTACTGTATCTTTCCCAGGTGTGTGTGTATATATATATATATATATATATATATATATATATATATACACACACACATTGTATATGTGTGTGTGTAATTTATTTCAAAGAGAAAGGGAGAGGGAGAGAGAGATAGAAACATCAATGATGAGATAGAATCATTGATTGGCTGCTTCCAACACACCTCACTGGGGGTGGAGCCCGCAACTAGGTATGTGCCATGACTGGGAATCGAACTATGACCTCCTGGTTCATTAGGTCGACACTCAGTCACAGAGCCATACTGGCTGGATTCCCATGTATTCTTTTTCTGCTTAATTTAATCAGAGTGAGTTTCTTTTGCTTGCAACCAAAAAATCCAGCTTACCCATCTATACAGTGATTAGAATTTTAAACATTTGACAACAATGTCAAAAGGCACTAATTGCAAAAGCCTAATAAAGACAAGATCTATTATAGCTGTAATTTTTTCCTCAGTATAATAGACCTGTTTAGGAAGGCATTCAATTAGTACAATTGAATTGTTTTTAAACCATAATCTTCCAGAAATTGATAGATAGATTTTTGATGATTATTCATTAATATTTATCCAAGTATGACTTTCCAGGACCTGTACTAATGGATTAATGCAAAGAAAATGTAGACATGTTCCCTGACCTTAAGGAATTCCTAGTCATAGCAGTCTAGGTCTATAAGATACAGTTTTCTCCGTGATTAAGGCAAAAACAAAAACGTGTGTTTTATTGGGCTTAAATTTTTGGAGCCTGAAAGTATGTGGAGTGTTGGTCTCTTCCCCCAAAATTAATCCAATAATTGATCCTGGCCAGGCCAGTCACCTTAGAGATATAAAGTGTTTTTGCCTGCGTGAAATGTTTAAGTCTAAGGACCACCTGACAAAGCTTCCTTAATGCCTTGGCTTGCTTTGGAGGGCCTAGTAGGAAGAGCCGGCATAGAGATCCAGGGAGTAAAATTCCCCTAGGAGACTTTATTTTCAAACCTCAATGGCTTCAAAGCCAGTGTGTGAGGGAGCTCTGGAATTGCTCTGGGGGAAGGTTTCATGCAGATGAAATGCCTCTTCCACACTTTGCTACTCCTGTTTATTAAACTGTCAGCCTCTTCCCATCAGCCACTCACTTTCTGGGGTGAACGGCTGGGGCAGGAAGGTTAGTGCTGGCAAACAATGCCTTCCTACCCAAGAATGTAGAGCAAACAAAGCAAATATTACCATCTGATGAGCTTATTCCAGTCCTATTAGGAGTTTTTAGTGCTCACTGTATAAAATTAGACTTACCAAGGCATATTTTCCCCTGCCTTGTCCAAATCCCAGAAGCAAACTGTAAAGGAATGAGGATATTCTTTTAGGGCTGATACAATCAAATATCTATTCATATTAGAGCTAAATTAGTGAGTGATCTATTGAGATAATGATGGGAAGTGACTTTTGAAGCTGAAATTTGATATGCAAAGATAAGATAGTGGGGGGGGGGGGGGAGGGCGCGGGGGCAGTAACCTTAAAAGACCAGAATTATTTTTCTATCAGTCAAAAGTTTGTTGAGTGCTGACTATATGCAAGGCAGGTGTACTCTAAGAAGACACTTAAAATTACTGTCAGCCTGATTAAAATATGGTTGAGAAGCCATTATCTCCATGTATGTTGTACATATTGATATATACAGTTGATAAACAACAAACATCAAGTAAACCATTGAATTATACTCTAACCACACTGGTCTTTTTGTTCCTGGAAGTGCCCCATCCTTTCCTACATAAGACCTTCATCAATGCTAATTTCTATTCACTTACTCAATTTTTATCGAGTGATACCTTTGTGTCAGGCACACAAGATTCTGGTTCTTATGGAACTTACTTCCCAGTTGGGGGAAATAGACACAAACAAGTAAACAAATCATTAAGCAACGATACTGCTTTGAAGGACCTGGTAGATTGTGATATGGTGGATGGTGGATGGTGACTGGTGGAGGGTGGGGGGAGGGGATGCATCCCATATTGTGGTTGGGGTGGGCTTCTTGGAACAGGCCATTGTGAACTGGGATCCAGATACCGGAACCAGTTATGTGAAGAAGAGGGAACAGCAAATGCAAAAGCCTCCTGAGAGAGAAACACATCTGATATGTTTAAAGAAGAGAGAGAAGGACAGGGGGCTGGAGAAGAGCGGGGGAAGGGAGACTAGTAAGAGCCGAGGAGAGGAAGGAAGCAGGGACAGACTGTTAGGCTTCACAGGCCCTGGAAAAGAGATTGCTGCCCTTCTGCCTGGGTGGCTTGGTTCTTATTCTCTGCTTTAAACATACTCTCTCTCTTGTTAATTTTTTTTTTAATTTTTATTGATTTCAGAGAGGAAGGGAGATGAAGAGATAGAAACATCAATGATGAGAGAGAATCATTGATTGGCTGCCTCCTGCACGCCTCACACTGCGGATTGAGCCCACAATCCGGGCATGTGCCCTTGACCAGAATCGAACCCGGGACCCTTCAGTCCACAGGTTGACACTCTGTCCACTGAGCCAAATCAGTTAGAGCAGACTCCCTCTCTTTAGCTTAAATGCGAACTGCTCATGGAAGTCTTCCCTTATGCCTCAGCTTAGGATAATGTCCTCTATTATTTGCTCTCATAATACCCTGTACTTCTTTTTTTGATGCACTTGTTATAATTGAGAATAAACAATCATTAGTGTAATTATTTGTTTAACATTTGTTCTTTTTTATGTTTTTATTGATTTTAGAGAGAGAGAAGAAGGGTTGAGAGATAAGAAACATGGATGAGAGAGAAACATCAATTGGCTGCCTCCTGTACACCCCCTACTGGGAATCAATCCTGCAATGCAGGCATGTGCCCTGACCAGGAATCAAACCAGCAACCTCTTGGTTCATGGGTCAGTGCTCAATCACTGAGCCACACTGGCTGGGCTCAATATCTGTTCTTTAAACTAGACTGTAAGTTCCTTCAGGATAGAGATTGGTTTATCTGGTTCACTGCAATAGGAGAATTCAATTAATTTGGAAAACACATATTTTAGCATTTGCTCTATGCCAATCGTGTCAAAAATGCTCTATAGCTTCATAAAAATCAGGTGATATAGAACTCACCACATTCTCATTTTGGAGGAGAGGGGAAAAAAACAAATTGTTATGTTTAGTTCTCTGTATTCTAAGTACCCTCTCTCTTGCCAATACCCTGCCAACATCTTATTGGCATTCAACTAAAATATGTATTTCCATTTTACATAATGGATTAATTGCACCACAGGTTATTTTTTAAAATTCATGTCCTTAGGACATATGGAATATCTGTTTTATCTAAGAAAATGTTTATTTGTTTTGTTCTATTGCCCAGTAAGCTCATTCTAAGTTCAGATTCTGTGTGTGTGTGTGTGTGTGTGTGTGTGTGTGTGTGTGTGGAGTGTGTGTGTGTTTATAGAGAATGTGTCACATTAAAACCAGAGAAAATCATCTTCTAGATGATTCCTTTACATGGAGTAAATTAATCCTGTCCCTCATACCTACTGGGAAAGCGCAAATGGCACTGGAACATCTTCAGAGTGGTTTATGCCCTTGACAGGTCAATCAGAGGGGAGCTGAAACTGAAGAAGTCATATGCCACGGTGCCAGCAGAAATGAGAATTATACCACTCATACTAACGAGTGCATTTCCAAAGGGACTATTTAGCGGTATTAGAAGTCTCTGAGCAGATGCCTCTGAACTTAAAATACACTTAATTCCTACGGATTGTCTTGTAATTAATTTACCCAGATAGACTCAATGAGGAGAATGTAGGGCAAACCATCACATTGCTCAGCAGTTTGCAAACTTGGGGGAACACTAAGATAAATAATTTTATTTTTTAAACATCTAAAATTCATTTCCCTTATAACTGAGAATCAGGAGCAGCATCTAGTAGAGAAAAGCACTTTTCAATGTTATAATCCAACTGCCTTAAAAAGGAAAAAAGATCCGGCTACTGTACCAGGAAGGACTCCATGTAGCTGACATCAAAAGAATATCACTCATACTTGGGTTACAGCTTTTATTGCTATTAAGTTGCCAGTCTGTAAACATCTCACTGAACGTGGGAGGCTTGCTCCTGCCTGTTTTAGTTATACCCACAGTGTAACAGCAACAAGCAGTGTTCACATGCCTCCCGTTAACACAGCTTGTATTTCATGAAGAGCAGCCAACTCTCCTGTGACCACTGACAGCTGTATTTTTCTAGTATTAAGGAGTATAATTTAAAAGTGCTTAGATTTTTTTAAGGTTTTATGCAAATTTGATTTAAAAAATAACTACCTCTGGAGACTAAAGCGCAGTGGTGTCATGTTTGGATGGGCTGGTACACCCATGGGGGGTGGTACTTAATGTGGTGCTCTTTGTTTTCTTCTGGAAGCTAAGGGTTTGAACTCATTTGGATGGGAGTCCGAATCTGGCTCTCCTGTTGACCTTAGGTAAACTTCTTAAACTGTACAGGCCTCAGTGGAATTACTTCTTAAAAGAAAATGATGATAATCATAACAGGGAGGTATTTGAAAAATGATGAGGTAATGTATATGTCCTACCTAAAATAGGGCGTGGCACATAGTAAGTGGTAGCTTTTATTACTAGTGTTTGCTTTTACATCAGGGCACCTTACTCTTTTATTTTATTCCTTTAAAAGGTATTTATCATGTGTTCCTGCTAAATCATCTCTTTCATCATCGCTACAACGTTATGAGTAGTTTTCATTATTGTCATTTTACAGAGGAGAACACCAAAGACAGGGGTTCAAGAATTTGCTCAGGTTCACACAGTTAGTCAAGGATGCAACCAGACTTGAGCACCAGGGCCAACTTTAACAAATGTGTATTCATGTCTACTAGGTATTAAGCACCAAATATTAAGTGTCTAGTGGGAAGACTGAGATTAATGACATATGCCTCCACTCCCCAAAACTCATGTTCTGTGCGGGGATGAGAAGGGGAAAGACAAACACCAAATAAGCCAGACCATGACAACTTAAATTATCTATACTAATAAAAGAGTAATATGCTAATTAGACCAGGTAGACTGGACATCTTCTGGACGTCCTTCTGGACAAAGCCATGGTGGTGGGGGCTGAGGCAGAGGTGGTTAGGAAAGATCAGGCCAGCAGGGGAGAGCAGTTAGGGGTGATCAGGCAGGCAGGCAGGTGAGCAGTTAGGAGCCAGTGGTCCCGGATTGCGAGAGGGATGTCCGAGGGGGTCCCAGATTAGAGAAGGTGCAGTCTGGGCTGAGGCCCCCCACCCCCTGGGCACAAATTTCATGCACTGGTCCTCTAGTTGGGTTATAAAAGAGATGTTAGGGAGACCCAAAGTGTGTGTAACTGACTGGGAAACTAGGAAGGAGGACACAGGGGAGGTGACTTTTGAGCTGGGTCTGGAAGACTGCATATGATTTTAACAGATTAAGAAGGGTATTTCAGGTAGAGGGAATTTGCTATGCAAAGGCATGGAGGCCTGGGATATTATTACACAGGAGCTGAGAAATCCTAGGTCCAGATCCCCTCTCTAGCATTTGCTAGCTGTGTGACATTGGCTAATATCCACCGTTCTACCTCTTGTCTCTGTTGTTTGAAAAACCGTATGACAAAACCACAGGGTGGCTGGAGAGATGAAAAGATAAGTACATGTAAAGTGTAGCACTGTGCCTGGATATTGAGCTGCTGTTTTTTTGTTGCTGTTATTCCTCAATGTCTTTGCTTAAGCTGTTCCTTCTGAAGACCCTCCCACCTTTGCCAGCTTCTCACCCATTTACTTCCTCTCTTCAGACTCAACAGAGGCATAGTAGCCCCCGGAACAAGGCTTCCCAACTTCAGCATACAAATGAGTCAGCGGGGCATCATGTTAGATATGGTTCTGCTTTGCTGGGTCTGGAATGGGTCCACCTTTCTAACAAGCATCCAGGTGATGCAGATGCTGTTGGTCCCAGGACCACAGTCTCAGTAGGAAGGGTCTAGGGCAGTGTTTCTCAGAGTGGTTTCGGCATTTCTCACAAGCTTCCAGTAACGCCAGTTCTGCTTTGACTAGTGAGAGTTCAGAGCACCAGATAAAGCCTCATTTTTAAAGGCATTCCATGAGTAGAGCCTCACCTTTCTTTCCACCCCTTTCTTTTCCTTCACACAATGACGTGTCCCAGGAAAATTGGACTTATCAGCTTTTTCCTGAACTTGCCCTTTGTACAGACCTGGATCCCCACCTTCTTTGTGATCCATTCATACCTGTGTACAGCTCCATCACAGCCCTTACCATATTGTATTGAATTATGTACACATTTGCATGTCTCTTTCAACTTCCAGGCTATTTTTCTACTTACAAGCCACAAGATACCTATACTAATAAAAGGGTAACATGCTAATTAGACTGGGTTGACTGGACATCTTCTGGTCATCCTGCCTTCCTTCCGGACAAAGCCACAGTGGTGGGGGCCGAGGCAGGGGTGGTTAGGGGTGATCAGGCCAGAAGGAGAGAGCAGTTAGAGGCGATCAGGCCGGCAGGGGAGGGCAGTTAGGGGCGATCAGGCTGGCAGCGGAGGGTGTTAGGGGCTATCAGGCAGGCAGGCAGGTGAGCAGTTATGTCCGACTGCTGGTTTAGGCCCAATCCCGCAGCCCCTGAGGGGTCCCGGATTGGAGAGGGTGCAGGCCAGGCTGAGGGACCCTCCTCCCTTGCACAAATTTCATGCGCCAGGCCTCTAGTACTTTAATAACTATCATATTGTATTATTTATACTCATTGGTGTATAAAGAGGGCAGGGTTTGAGAATGGTCATTGTATTCATTTCCCAGGACTGCTATACAAGTATCATGAACTGAGCAGCTTAAAAAAAAGAGGAGTTTATTGTCTCACAGTTCTGGAGGCTCGAAATCTGAACTCCAGAAACCAAGGTGTTGCCAAGGTTGGTTCCTTCTGGAGGCACTGAGGAAGTCTGCTCCATCCCTCTCTCCGATCTTTAGGCAGTTGCTGGCAATCCTTGCTGTTCCTTGGCTTGTAGATACATCAGTCCAATACATCACAGTCCTATAGTGTTGTCTCCTCATCTGTGTCTGCCTCAGTGTTTCTTTCCCTCTTCTTCATTTGGAGAAATAAGACACCATTAAAAAAATAAGGACACCAGTCATTGGATTAAGGACCCACCCTACTCTAGTATGACCTCATCTTAACTCAGTACATCTGCAACAACCCTGTTTCCAGGGAGCGTCACATTCTGAGTTTCTGGGAAGAACATGAATGGGGAGGGCACTGTTAAACCCAGTACAATCATTATTTAGAATTGCTGGTGAATGGTGATAAGAGTAGACCAAGATGTGCTCAGGTTTTTAAATTCTCTACAGATAATGCTTACACCTGGGATAGACCAATCCCACTGTCCATCCCAGCCATTGGTGTACCATCGTTAATATGTCTTATCTATTCTAATAACATAGCTTGTCATTTCCATTTAATTTTCACTAGAACAATACAGAATTTGTTTATGAGGGCAGGTACTATGTTTTATTCATTATAAAATGTACCATGGCACATGGTAGTTACTCAAGAAATGTTTGCCAACCAGGTAAATTAAAAATATTTTTTAATCCTATGGCAACTGGAAGAACTGTTAGTTCCACAGTCACTTAATATTTTTAATACTTTCAAGAAGTAGCCCCATATTTCTTTAATATTATAAAATTGATGCTATATTATAGAGCCGTTCAATCAATGAATACCTTTTTCCCATTAAAAAATAAGAAAAAGAGCCCTAACTGGTTTGGCTCAGTGGATAGAGCTTCAGCCTACAGACTGAAAGGTCCCAGGTTCGATTCCAGTCAAGGACATGTACCTTGGTTGCGGGCACATCCCCAGTAGGAGGTGTGCAGGAGGCAGCTGATTGATGTTTCTCTCCCATTGATGTTTCTGACTCTCTATCCCTCTCCCTTCCTCTCTGTAAAAAATCAATAAAATATATTTAAAAAAAGAAAAAGAAATGTTTGTTGAATAAATTGTTGACCTGAAGGTTTGATGACTATTTTCCTGTATTATAAGGATTACTTAGAGTCAAAAGTTACAAGTCTATTTTCAACTGCACAGGGGTCAAACCTTCCCGTCCTCTCCTTGCCTCCCTTCACCCCCTGCCACCGAACTCCTGCCTTGTCCAAGGGTCAACTGTCATTTCTTAAATCTCAACTTCATGGCCATCATAAAAATATTAGAGGTCATTGGAGTCCTGATAGTTGATATTTTAAGAAGATGTAAGATAATTAGACTCTTCTATTTCTAACACTTTTAAATTCTAGTCTGTGCTCCTTTGAGGGGCAATGAGGGGGAAAAGGGAGATATCTGTTATGCTTTCAACAATATAGATAAATTAAAAGAAAAAAAAAGAATGGTGTCCTATTGAAAGAAAAAAGTGTGACAGAGCACCATTACATAATTATATTTTTGTAATATAGGGTTATTATGTTTGAAGTATGAATTAGAGAGAGCTTATTCTCCTCAAGAAAGCTCAAAGATTACCTGTTTAAAACAATACTGTACCATTTTGTAAATGCAGTTTGCCTGATATCAGTTGGAAAGTGATTGAAAAAAATAATCATTCATTCATTTAACAAATATGTTATTGAATTTCTTACTACATGTTGGTTTCTATTTCATATACTTGGGATTTCTTTATTGCTAATCTTTACACAGACATGTAATAGTTTGCAGCTGATAAATGTGCCAAATGAAGAAGAAAATCTCCATCCCGAGGAATTTATAATACAGAAAGTCAACCGCAAAGAAACTGTCACTTTCAAAATATCATAATATTTCCAATCCTTGTTTTCTCTTCATTTGACTTTCCATGACAGGCAGAGTAATTTGAAAGTTTGAGGGCATTTATGATAAGCAACCTATCGTGCTAATGACAAATTTGGGTCATTCTATACTGTGTGGAGGAAAATATTAGGTATTAAAGACAGTGCACTGAACAGTTTATTTCTTACATTTTAATGCTGATAGGTTCGTATCAATGGCTGATATGACAGTGTGTGTCATTATGTGCCTAGTATGAAAATTTCTTGTCGACACGTTCAAAGTAACTTTGAAATTAGGAATTTGTAGCTTTATTATAAAAATCAGACTGAACTTGTACTGTGAGTTTTATTCCATCTTGACATATACACATAATCAAATGAGTGTGCCAATTTCCTACTTCTTTTCTGTCTTACTATGTATATACTATGAATAGATATTTGTCCAAGCAACCTGAGGTTGTTGCAAAAGCATGGAAATGGGTAAAGGAATCTTGGTTCTACGCCTGGTTCTGCCCCTATCACACTGTGTGACCTTGAACAAATCACTGAAACTCCAGATTTGCTCTCCAGAAGATTGAACTGGTTGAGTTTATGCATACTGTTATTTATAGACATTCTCTTCTCATCGCTTCAAAATTTGTTGATTATTTGTTTGATTATTATTTCTTTGAATCTCTTTTTATATAATCACTAATGGCCCAGTGCACGGATTCATGCACATTGAAAGGAAATTAATTAGAAGAAATATTTTAATATCGCTATTTGCCCTTTTTCTATAATGAAGTGTCAGAGATGAAAGAAAATTAGTAAAATGTATATGAAAATAATATATAAATTGATTAATAAATAAATAGGAACATGATATAACAACAATAAAGACATGATATAAAAACAACATTGATAAAAACAATGACTGATAAATTGATTAAACTTATTCTAATATCTCCCTGTATACCACATTAATGCTAAAAACACTTTCAAAGTGCTTGACTAATTTCCCTTGTGATGAAGTATTTACAACTTTAACTTTAATGTCACACACTCTTTGAACTTGAGAGAAAGCAACATATAACTGACCATGTCTGAAAATGGGTACAGGTAGGAATATTCCTACTCTGAGTTTGTCCTTGTGATTATTAATAGTCATTGCAAATGCTGGCATCACAGGAAACTGTCTTCAAATTAATTTAAATGGGAGGCCAGTGTCATACAGGGACAAATCAATTCTTGGAATCAGAACAACCTCTCCTTCCGCAGATCCTGTTAATACTTCAGCTTCGATAATGTTAGGTCACAATCTTGTGATAATAAATCTAATACCATTACAAAGACCCCATTTACTATTAAGATTTCTCAGTAGCATGAGGATTGCACCTACTTTCAATTTTAATTTATGACACGGCATTCCCAAAGGAGTAATACTATTAAGAAATTCGACGCCAGCTTCTTTCATCTTTAGAGGTACATTGTGCCAATAGTTAGTCTTCAGACATATTCTGTCGATGACACTGCTTTCTTTCAGCTTTAGAATGTTAACAAAAACAACCAAATTCATGATCGACAATGACAGATCAAAACACATGCGTGCGATTGGTGCCAACAAGAGCTTTATATGTATTGTGCATGCGCAAGTCAACATTTATTTTTAAACCAGAGGCCCGGTGCACAAATTTGTGCATGGGTGGGGTCCCTCGACCTGGCTGGCGATTGGGGCCAATCTGGGGTCCAACCGGCTGGAGGGAGGGATGGCGGGAGGTTGGCCGGCTGCGGGAGGTTGGCTGTGGGAGCGCACTGACCACCAGAGGGCAGCTCCTGCATTGAGTGTCTGCCCCCTGGTGGTCAGTGTGTGTCATAGCAACCAGTCGACTGGTCATTTGGTTGTTCAGTCATTCAATCATTCGGTCACTTAGGCTTTTATATATATAGATTGCCAGTGTGCGTTATATGTACTGGCTGGCCGGTCAGTTGGTTGGACGATAGGATGGACATATGGTTGGTCACTTAGCCTTTTACATATACAGATATGATGATTTCACCTGCCAGATCTTTTAGGAAATCTTGCTTAATTGACTATTTGGGGACAGAATCACAAAGCAGTTCAACATTTCCTAAGGTAGATTGTTGTTATTGATGTTTGGAAGGGGCATTTGGTCTAAGAAGTTTGCTTCCATCACCACCTCCAAGGGGAAAATGGCTTCAGACATTTCCCCTGCTGGTGAGGTCGACCTTTGCCACACTCAGGGATTACCATTTGTTTTAATGTTCACATAAATTATTTAGATTAACCTCAGGCTTTCTCTAGGTCTTTGAAATTAAATCTCTAGTAAATTACTTAAAATCCATAGGAATTTCTATGATTTTTAGTATGGTGCAAAGCTCAGATTGAAAGCACTTCATCTCTATGTTCCAGTGCCTGACATGGGGGCTGGCATGCAAGAGGCTGGTGTAGAATGAAATCGGTCGACTTCCTCTGACTTCTAATATGGCTCTCCCACATTTTGCAGGAGATATGTTTTGTATAGGTAGAAGTGTTTTGTACTGAATAATATTTTCAATATGGTAGCTCTTTGAGGCAAGTATACGGCAACAACTTAATGGAACAATCACCCAATCATAGTTCCATTTTATAACCTTAGATGTGCTTCTAGGTAAATCATGCACTGTCATAATCACTTCTTCACCTGAGAAATGAAGGTTTAATTTCAGTGGCTCCTGAGGTTCTTTCACCATTAAAATTCTTTGATCAAAATTTAACTTTTTATGCATTAATTAGCCTGTACTAACTTATACAGTTTCTGTAATGAGCATCACCATTTGTCTTGAATAAAATTTGATTCCCAAGACTTTCAAGTACATGTTTTGAAGTAATTACATTGTAGTGATGATGAGCACATATTTTGGAGTTGGACCAGCCTGGGTCCAAATCTTGACTTGGACATTTATTAAAAGCAAGTTGCCATTCCTCTATCAGACTGTAAATGGGGATAATAATAGTGTCAACTTCATACGGCTGTGGTCAGGATGAAATGAGATAATATATTTAAGCACTTAGGACAATGCCTGGCACAGGTAACTATTATTCTTACTGTAACCACACTGGGATTGAGATCACTATGCAGAAAAACCACTATAAATACATTTATTTAATTTCAGATGGAAGATAATGACAACAGGAAAAGACTAAATAACTTTACTGACTAAGCTGTACTTCAGATTCAGTAGAGCTCTCTCATCTGGGTGGGGAAATGTCCATAGCGATGAGAACAGCAGTTCCACGTCAGAGTGGCACGTGTATTGGTAAATCATCCCTTACTGTTGCACTCGTCAAATGAGCAAATGAAAGAGCATCTTTTGGCAATGGGGCGATATGTATAAATTAAATTTATTGATACACATGGCTGTGGTTATTATTTTAATCTTCCTCTCTAGGTGTTTTGTAAGAAAATATAAGTCTTGTGTTTACTTCTGTTTGTTAATGCTTTGATAAATCAGACATTTTTAGTATTCTATCAATGGCAAAAGTCTAATTGCCTTATTGTATTCTGATTTATTTCTTGCCTTACTTTCTTTGCATCTGCAGCCCAACAAATGAGTCTCTGAAGAGATATATGTTATGATACAGTGTCAGTGAAATTAATCCTGATCAATTTTAAAGTTCACGTTTTTATTTGATGACTTTCAAGGGAATCACTAAAACTGAGATTGACTTGTTCTCTTCTTTTGTTGGTTAAATATTGTTGTTTGAAGGCAGTGGAGCTGGAGTGAAGAAAAGGGCCCTTCTTGTGCTCTTAACTCTGTCCCATTTCTGAAGAAAAGCCGCAGCAATGCCTCTTGTCTATGTATAAAATGAGGCTAATTGGTCAAAAGGAACACAAGCAGTAATGGGCTTGTAACTTTGGCATCTCACCAAGGCAAGAAGCCTAAATCTATCCAAAATGAGAGAATATTGAGTGCTATTGAAAACCTACCTCTCATCCTTTCAGTTTCTCCAAACATTTTAATTTCTACAGTAATACAATTGTTGTTTCATGTCTGTATGGTGTTCTAAAGCTAACAACTTGTCTGATCCCCTCAACTACTCAGGGAGATAACTTGGGGCAGATATTACCTTCCTCTCTTCTCTGATGGAAAACTACAACTTAGAGAAAGGAAGCCATGTGGCCAAAATCACGCTGTTAATACATTTAGAGTAAGGATTTCTGATAGGTGGTTATGTGGTCCACATTTGGAAAAAAAAAAAAGAGAAGAGTTTTCACCCTAGTAAAGAAGAACATTGAGATTACACATACTATCTAATAAAAGAGTAATATGCACATTGACCGTACCTCCGCTACACCCACCAGCCACGCCCACCAGCCAATCAGGAGGGAATATGCAAATAAACCCAACCAAGATGGCTGCAGCCACAGAGAGCAGGAGGGAGGCTTGGGTTTCCCTGGCAATGGAGGAAACCAAGCTTTCTGCCTGCCCTTGCCGGCCCAGGCCTCCACTCAATGCTACAAAGTTTCAATTATAGAAGATAAATAAATACCAACAGAAATGGCAGCAGCCATGGAGCTGGAGAGAGCAGGAGGCTAGGGTTGCCCCTGGCGATGGAGGCAGCCAAGCTTCTGCAGCCCTGGCCTGCTTTGGCCTCCGCTTAAGGCTACAAAGTTTCAATTATAGAAGATACATAAACCCCAACAGAAATGGCTGCCGCCACGGAGCAAGCAGAAGGCTTGGCTCCACTCCAGGCTACAAAGTTTCAATTGTAGAAGATAAATAAATCCTAGATCCCAGGGCCTCCGCTTGGGTCACTGGGGGGCGTGGCCGGCCTGCAAACAACCACAGGCCCCTCGCCCAGGCTGCCCCACACCCCAAGGGAACCCCCACCCTGATCCGGGACACCCTTCAGGGCAAACCAGCTGGCCCCCACCCATGCACCAGGCCTCTATCCTATCTAATAAAAGAGTAATATGCAGATTGACCATCACTCCAACACACAAGATGGCTGCCCCCATGTAGTCAAAGATCCTGCCCCCATGTGGACACAAGATGGCCACCACAAGATGGCCAACAGGGGAGGGCAGTTGGGAGGGACCAGGCCTGCAAGGGAGGGCAGTTGGGGGCGATCAAGCCTGCTGGGGAGGGCAGTTAGGGGTGACCCGGCCGGCAGAGGAGGGAAGTTGGGGGTGACTGGGTCTGCAGGGAAGGGCAGTTGGGGGAGACCCAGGCCTGCAGGGGAGAGCAGTTGGGGGTGACCAGGCCTTCAGGGGAAGGCAGTTAGGGGCAAACAGGCTGGCAGGGGAGCAGTTAGGCATCAATCAGGCTGGCAGGGGAGTGGTTAGGGGGTGATCAGGCTGGCCGGCAGAAGCGGTTAGGGGCAATCAAGAAGGCAAGCAGGCAAGCAGTTGGAAGCCAGCAGTCCTGGATTGTGAGAGGGATGTCCGACTGCCCAGTGGGATCGGGCCTAAACGGGCAGTCAGACATCTCTCGAGGGGTCCCAGATTGGAGAGGGTGCAGGCTGGGCTGAGGGACAGCCCCCCGCCGTGCATGAATTTTGTGCACTGGGCCTCTAGTTGTTTAATAATAAAGATAATAAAAAATGAAATTCTGGATAATATTTAGTGCTTACATTTTCATACAAGAACATTTAAAAGCCCTTATCTAATTTTACATATAATTTTCCAATTCTAACACAAATGATAGAGACTAGTTGATTAAGAAAAACAAACAATCTGGGGCAGGAATTTCTGTTCCTCCACACCCTCCCCCCCACCACACACACACACAATCAATTGAAGCTTGCCAAGATTTCTACCCTGCTAATATAAAATATAGTTGTGTATAACCTTCGCACTATTTATAATGATCTTTATCCTTACATGCATTATTCGTGTATTTTTTCGTTTTTGTAATACCATTTTTCTTTCTTTCTGTATCTATTCACATAAAAGACAAAGAAATCTGAATGTTTCCAGAAAAAAACTATAATAATGTATAGGTAAGTATTACACCCAAACACGTTATTGTTATTCAGTATTGCCAAAGTACAATTAAGTACATTTTTTTTTTTAATTCCTGGTTTGCATTTTAAACTTTATCTCATGCTAAATATAAATAAATATTGAAAGAAGTGGTCATCATGCAATTAAACAAAAAATGGAAAATAATATCAATTTGGTGATGACCAGCATTTGATACTTGTAAAGCTGGTGCCACTTATAGGAGAGAGAGAAAAAGAAAAAGAACACTAAAAAGCACGGAGATTTTGATTTCTCTACTTTCATATTTAAGGACCTGGGTAAATAAATGTTTGTATGACCACAGTCAGAATATACATACAAATTATTGAGAACCACCCCACTTCCTCTGCAAAACTCCCCTCAGTGTAACTACCAAAAAATCAAATCTTGAGGAAACTTTGGCTAACTTTAAATCACATAGCTCATTGTTCTTGGAGCAAACCGATTTTATTTTTTTGCCTCTTTTTTTTTTTTTTAAATCTTTAATGTCAAGCAAACATTTATTTCAGGTGCAAAGCCTCAGGATATGTTAGTGAAAACAGTGGCTGGGCTGTGCTAGCGCTTACTGCCCACTAAGTGGGTGGGAAAAGGGTGTTGTGACCCTCTTACCCTTCCCACCAGTCTCCCTAACAGCTTTGGCCTTCGGGTCAGCTCAATTTCCCCTCCACTGAGTGGCCATTACAGTGCCTGCTCGGTGATAAATGCTTTACGTAAGAGACTGCATTGCCGGCAGCTAGCGCTAGGGAAGTCTGCCACAGGGGCCAGCCAGACAAACTAGCATGCTGGCCCGTGATGGACTGGTTACCTAGCAACATGCCTGGCCTCACCAAAATGAAGAGACCCACAAACAAAAATGAAAAGGAGATAAAATGAGTCAAAGTACAAGGGGTGAGGAGGTTAATATTCCTCTATCGAATAACTTCGTTTTGGAGAATTGCATTTTAAACTTTTTTTTTTTTTTTCAAAGCTGAATGTGGAGACATGGATTGGAAATTAAATTAGACCACATTTGTATTTTTAAAAAATGTTTCCTTTTATGCAGAATTTGTTTTCCCTCTTTCTCCACAATCTTCTAATTCTCTCTTAAAGTGGAAGGAGAAGCTACATTAGAAGGGAACATATGATGGATATATAAATATTGAACATTTTTTACACCATCTTGCTGTGTGGCATTGGGCAGGTAGCTTGGAATCTCTGTTATCCAATTTCTCCGTTGCTAAAAGAGGATGGCAGAGGTAATATATTAAACACAATAAGAGATTAAGGAGCGATGTTTTATGCCAGGGAAAGACTCTCAATTTCCTTAAATTTGAACAGAACTAACTCGTACTCTATAACTAATTTAAGATGTCACCTTCAAAAATTAGTGAAAACTGTGCTCAATTAAATAAATTGCTTTTAGTTTTGAGGTTCAGGGTGGCCCCAAATTATTAGGCCAGTGTGTGTACAGATGTGTAATTTTCAGCATCTACTATGTACCAGGTACCATACAAGGCCCTTTTAAAATGTGTACTAGTGTTTGTCAGGTAAAAATGAATGAATGAGACCAGGTTCACTCAAAAAAGTCATTTGACAAAATGTTTGTATTGCCTACCAATCCAAGGATTAGTATGTTGATACTTCCTACCTAGAGCCATAACCAGACATATAACTAAATGCTGTATTTATAAAATTGCTCAAATCCCCTTCTTGTCATCCTGCCAATCAGGTCACATCTCTCATCTCCATTACTAAATTAGCCTCCTAACCATTGTCCCTATTTTAAATCTTCCCCCCTGTAGTGCACTCTGTCAGAGTTAATTGCAAAGTTATCTTGAGTCCTTTGCTTACGATCCTCATTTGGTTCCTTATTGTCCAAACTCCTTATCATGACCCATAAAGCCCTTCACAGCCTGTCTCGTCTCTGACTCCCATGTACTGTAGTCACAGACTTGCTCTTAGTTCCCTGGAGACACCATGCTTCTGGGCTCCTTTCTGCCCTGGCTGTACTGTTCCCTGTGTGAAGAATGCGCTTCCCTGTTCCCACACTCCTGGTCCTTCTTTAAGATCCAGGACACATGCAGATGCCTTCAATATCTTTCCTAGGTCGCACCTTGTCAACCCCCATCTGTAAAATGGCATTCATAACAGTGTCTACTTCATATGGCTGCTGTAAGGAATAAATAAGTTAATAACATAGAAAGTGCTTAAAGCCAGGTAAGGCATGTTGTAAGCACCCAATGAACATTAGCTATTGTTGCTCTTAGTATAAAAGTCTCAACTAGAGCATTTGCATGATAATCACTGTTCATATATTTGTCTCACCCCTCAGATGATAAGCTTTTCTTGGAAGCCTGCTTTAGTTAGCTTTGTATCTCCTGTGCTTGGCACTTGCTTGCCATTATAGTAGGTACTCAATAAAAGCTGTTGGAATAATGAATGAATGAATAAGTGAGTCAATGCATAATGTTTCTAGGGCTGCTTGGGTTAATGAGGGATTTTGTTCTCTTTATGGTTTAGTGTCCATTCTCTTTAAAACAAACTTTTCACACCTAGTAAATTCTCCTCATGAGGCTTTTGGTTTCAGGATGCTCACTAATAAAAGCACTCTCTTCTCCATCTTCTACCTCTATTGGAAAACCATCATAAACTCTATTACATGGCTGAACTTGGACGCTTGAATTCCAGAGTTGCCCGGAAAAGCCCCTATAAAGTGATTGTGCTGTTTTTTGACTCATGGCTGTTAGATTTAGCCTCACTGTAGATTGCCTTTAAACTTCATGGGGCTCAATCTTGAAGCCAGCACTCTGACTTCTTACCTACTTATCGCATGTTATCTGAAACAGAATCAGTGTGATATTTTAAAATAATAAAAAATACGCTTATTTACCTATCTGCTTCAAAAACTCATGTTGAGCACAAAGGATTCTTTTTTAAAAGTAGTCTCAAATTTGTGGCCTGACCATAGAATAAAATTGTGGGGACCTACGATGCCACGTGACCGTGTAGGCGTATAGTATTAAAACGAGGGCAGGGAAGAGAGAGCAGAACATGAGCACGAGTGTTCTGTCCAAACAGAGAGAAATCACTTCCCAGTAAACACTAGAAGTTTACTTTTTAGTAGACGTAAAAGCCTGACAAATCTGTGATTTTTTTTTTCTTTTACCTTAAAGAGAGGCAGACTGTACTTGTGGAAAGAGCCAGGTCTTTGGAGCCAAGCGAACCTGGAAACAAGCTTCGTTTTCCCATTTAACAAGACAGGTTGAACTGGCCAAAGTGCTTAACCTTTCTGACCCTCAGTTTCCTTATCTGTAAAATGGGAATCTTCCTGCCAGAACTCTTTTTGAGGAGTAAATGAGACACCACATATAAAACACAAAGGACAGTGAGTGTTCAATAGTTACACCATAATTATTAGCTCCCTCCCAAAGCTCTTTCCTTTTGCTGTTTTTGTTCCCATCTAATAAAACAACCCCCAGACAGGCCATCCTAACTCTGTCCCTGAGGTTTTTCATTTCTGTCACCACTATTCTGGCCTCTGGGGACTGGACTCTTTTTTAAGGCTCTGGCCTCCAAATTATTCTTTTTCCTTGTTCTCTTTGAGATGCTTGGGGACAGATATCAAAAAAAGAGTAAGTGACTCAGGGGTAGTTGAGGGAAGACATGAAAAATATATCAATAGTTGGCTCACAAAACAGTTCTATAACTTGGGACTTGAACTCTGGCTGTTTGGCTTCTGAGCCTGTACTCTAACTCCTCTTCTATGTCTACCCACAAATACAACAGATTGTTTGGGAATAGCAACATGGCCCTGGAAAGGACTCTGGGTCAGTCAGGTTGAACATGAACCCCCCCTCATCCACAGATATTTAGGAAAGCCTCTCATATCCTACCTGTGTGTGTCGTGACTGAGGTGGATGTGGCCTTCACCTCCGTGGAGCTTAGTGTCCACTTAAAGTCCCTGACGCCAGTGTCTTCATCCACAAAATGGGAGGAGAGCCCTCCTTCACCCTGTGATGAAAAAAAGAGAAATAATGTTCAGAGACTACTGAGCACTTCATTTGTATGCCTAGGACTTTATATACATTGTCTTATTTACTCTCCCAATTACTTCAATGCTATTTTACACCTAAAGAAATGGAGGCCTCTTGCTCAGGTTGGCCCAGGGTGGCCAGGCTGTCTGCTGCCAATACACATGCTCCTGACACCCTGCTAATGAATGGGAAGCAGCTGGCAGAGTTCTGGGCATGTTCAGCAGGTGGTGATCAACAGTCCTCTCTTCCTTCCATCTTCCACTCTTAGGTGCCCAGATAGTGAGGGGGGGCGGGGAAAGAGAAGGAGAGAGAGATGGAAAGAGAGATATGAAGAAAAGGAGGGGGAGAGAGAGATGGAAGGAGAGAGAGATAAAGAAATGAAGGTGGGGGGGGGGAGAGAGAGAGGGAGAGAGAGAGAGAGAGAGAGAGAGAGAGAGAGAGAGAGAGAATAATTGACAGCCAGTACCCTTCACAGCTCTCCCTAAGGTGGTCCTGCAGCCAGTACCCAGAGTCATTAAGTCTGCCTGCACTTGGTTTGGGTTTCCCAAACTTCAGTAGTTAAGAAGGTCCTGTAATTATATTTGTGACTTTTAAGTGATTTTAATTGCTCCTCCTTTCTCAGTTTACACTTTTTAATTTGTTTCCTTGTCCCTCACTCTTTCTCTCATACACACAGGCCCAGGCCTATGATAATGAATGGACTCATACTAATTATACGGCTGGGATTCCATCAAAGGGCTGGGCTGCTGCTGCTGTTTCCATCAGTGACTTGAGCAAAGCTCCAGGGGTTTGGACTCATCAGGGTCTTGATGGAAATTTGGCCTGGCAATCAGGACCTAATTGTTCTGGATGTTGTACACATGTTGCTCTAGAGAAAAACAACTTCAGAATCATTTGCTCTCTTTTAGTGATTACTGCTGATACATGTATCTTAGGTCTGGAATTACCATCTATAAGTAAGTTTGAAAAATGTCTTAGCTGCTTAGAATGATATGATCTTGAAAAGAGAGGTCTTTGTGCCAAGAAATTATCTTTCATTGACCCTAACTGATGATTTCAAAAGATTCCTGGGATCTGAATTAGTTACTGCAAAAAGAAAGTGCAGACATGGAGAGCTTAAACCTTGGAAACTGGACACACTCTCTTTTCAGGGACACAGGGACCACCCACATTTTACCATCACCTTGGTTATATAACCATTATTTAATCCTCACCACAGCAGCTCTATGGGTATCATCAGCCCCATTTGCAGACAAGAGAAATGAAGCCCAGAAAGATTAAGTAACTTGCTTAAGACCTCAGAGCTAGGGGGTGGGATTCAGGCTCAGATTTTTGTGACTCCAAAGCCATTGCTATTCCACTGCACTATGTCTAGAGGGAAAGAAGGTAGACAGTTGGTCTAGATAAGGCATTTGCATTGGAGTAGAAAGGAGGGTCTGGTGGGTGATAAAATTGCTGTAGGGGATGAAGGGGCAAATTAGGAGCCAGTGTCCCAGGTAAAGAGGTAAAGGCATCGAGAAGCTTTGGTTGTAGCCTCATAGCCTCAGGACAGGGGTGGAGGGAGGAGTGAATCCAAGGTGATGGGAAGCTCTGAAAGAGCAGGGCTGGGTGTCAGGGTCCTCAGCAGGTGATGGAGACAGGCTCCTCAGACTAAAGAGAGTAACACTGGAACTGACATTGTGTAAGAGGTTCTAAACAATGGCTAGTTCGGGGCCTGGTTTCCAAGACGGTTGGCAGTGGCTAGGAAGGGTTCAAAGAAATAGAAGACCCATGGTTCCTGCCCTCAGGAATTCACAATGTCAGGCCACGTGGGAGAAGTGTCAAAAGAGTGGGAAGAAGTAAAAAATGCTGTATTTACTCCTTCCCTCCCACCATTTGTTCCAAGGAGAGAGAGCAGCACTTTCTGACCTGCCTCTTTGCCTTCCTCTCCAGGCTGCCCTTCATCATTCCTCTCCTCCACATCACAGCCACAGTGACCCACTGTGTCTCTGTTATGCCATCTCTCACTTCTAGAACATGGCATACACCAATGCCCGCCTGGAACCCTCTTTGCCTGACCACCAGTCCCCAGGTCTTAGCATCGTCCTCATTTCCAGGACCTGTCAGATGGGTCTTTGTCCATCCAGCTACCTATCCTCCCAGGTATCATGTAAACTCTGCAGGAGCTGGCACCGGGTTTGTTCACTGTGGCACTCCCATACCTGCATAGAGTTGGTGCTCAATAAATGGTTGTTTAATGAATTCATTCTTTGGTCACGCAGTGTCTAGTAGAGTGCTGGGAACTCTTCAGAGACAGTGGTCTAAGAGTTCTATGTGCATTAACTCCTTTAAGGCTCATTACAACCCTATGAGATGAGAACTATTACCATCCGTATTTTATGCACGAGGAGACTGAGGCACACCACGTAGGGAGTCTCGTGCCAGAAACTGTACTCTTATCCACTACGTTAGACTGCCCTAAAGTTAGTCGCAAGAATGAATACATCAGAGCATGGAGGAATTACTCTTATTTTCCTGGAGTCATATTTCTTGAAGTTATAGTATGGATTGAGTCCATTTTTATGGGGTTAGGCCTTGAATGGGGCTGTTCATGTAAACTCTGCTTCAAGAAGTTCCAGTTCAGGGGAAGTCCTGGACTAGTATCAGTATCGTCACTTTTAAACCGGAAGAGGAGCCAGAGGGACTTCCAGAAACACGAGGGAGGTTCAAGGAGGCTGGCAACATGGCACTGGAAAGGAGTCTGGGTCAGTCAGGTTGAACTTGAATCTCCACTCTCTGGAAGATCAGAGGTAGAGGCCTCATCTTTGTGGGTAAATTTACAGACTAGTTGGATGCACTAAATATTGTTCATAGGTAGTATCTGCTGTAACTCAGATCCTTTCAGAAAGTGAGAACATATTAGCAAGAGCTGGTGATTGAGCCTCCAACACCTGCAGGAGAAGAAACACAGATGGAATCACTCCACTAACAGGGGATTTGGTTACATGTGAACTGGGCAAAGGAGAGAGAGGGGTTAAAATCATACTGCTCTTCTCAGCAATTCTGTTCATGACTACTGCAGAAACAAGCATCGCCCTTTGCCCCAAATGTACTCAGGCTTCCTCCAGACCTAATAGTTCACTGTTTGCTTGACGCCATGTCAATAACATGAGGTTGGCCCATGAGCCTATACCTAAATTGTGTTCCTTAACAATGTGTGCCACTTGGCTGTTTTGTTATGTTAAGCCACCAACGCCTCCTCTGCAGCCCCTGGGTGCCAGGAACTGAGCTAGTCCAGTAGAGGCTGTTGGTGCCACACCTGTATCCCTTGGCTCAGAGCAAACACCTGTTACTCTGCATGGGGGCTTTTTCAGCTCACAGGAACATGTTTGATCTGTGAGGAGAGCAAGCCAGAAATGCTGGAGAGCTCATGCGCCTAGGAGCAGCCTCAATCAACAACAGATGGGGAATTGGTGATAAATGCCCCAGCCCCTCACCCCTGAGTGGAACAACACTGGGGCACTTTCTACATGGCCTCCCAAGCTCTCCAGAGCGATTGGTAACTTGCTTGAGAACGCACTTGTTATTAGCTCCTTTCCCTCTGCTATTTTTCTTCACTCCCCTCTTGCTGTCCTCCGGGACCATCTCCCATATAAACTACTTGCACTTGAATGCTTGTCTTAGAGTCTGCTTCTGGGGAACCCCAAGCTAAGACAGCTAGGCCCTGGGCATATAGGGACAAATCAAGGCAGTCTCTACCTTCAAGATGTTCCCAGTCTAGACATTGAGAAAGACAAAACAATCCAGTGATTATAAAAGTGTGGAAAATGCTATAGTACAGGCATGCACAGGGGGTTATGGAATACAGAGAATCACAGAAGACTTGTGGGAGTGCGTAGGCAGGTGGTCTGGAGCAGTCAGTGAGCTTGCAGGAGGAGGCAAGCTGTGTTAATTGCTTGCTTCAATGATAAGTATCATGTTATAAAATAGTTGAATATTTGTAGAATAAATGATCTATGAAACGACCTCTGCGTATCTATACAGTTACAGAAACACTATAAAATGAATTTTTTACTAAGTCAGGCTTTTAGATCCTAATGGTTTATATTCTGAGAAAATACTTTTACAACGTGTACCCATTGGTTTCTATCATTCCTGTGCACCTGGGTCCCTGGAGGCACATCTCCCCAAGAACAGTCCCAACGCAGTCAGCGTGGACAAGCACTCTGACACCGTGCTCTGAAAGCCCTTTGTACGCGCACCTCCCCCAGTGCATTGCATTTTGTCTATGTTACTCCCTGGTAACATGTCCTTGGTGGTGTCCTCATTGTTTTCCTTTGCTGACATCAAAGCAATTTGTTATTGAATACTTTTTAAAAAACACATTTTTATTGATTTCAGAGAGGAAGGGAGAAGGAGAGAGAGATAGAAACATCAATGATGAGAGAGAATCATTGATCAGCTGCCTCCTGCACGCCCCACACTGGGGTTCAAGCCCACAATCAGGGCATGTGCCCTGACTGGGAATCGAGCCGTGACCTCCTGGTTCATAGGTTGACACTCAACCACTGAGGCATGCCAGCCCAGCTATTGAATGCTTTTTAAAAGATTTGCCTCTGAACCCTAAGTTCCATGAGGGCAGGGAGCTTTCTTTTTGTTAACCATTATACTGGTATACCCAGTATCACACTGTTCCTGACATATAATGAGGATTAGTAAACATGTTGAATGAATGGATTGTTGTATGATTAAATGACTAAGAACTCCTTGTAGAGAAAGGCAAGGCCTTATGATCATTGCATCACTGCTCCACAGCACGTGGCCCGGCACTTGGTAAACACCATTAGAAGTTTATCAAATAACTTTTTTAAAAACTCAGTGTTAAAGAATCTTCTATGTTAATGACAGAAGTTAACCAGAGCAGACTATTTTAATTTTCCCCTTTTCTTGGTTGCCACTTTTCTTCAAAGAGAAAATCATTTCCATAATTACAAGTGGTCATCACAGAGCTTGTATGTTAATCACTCTTCCTATTTCTTCAGCTGTCTCCGTCACATCATCAGAGCCTCAGAAGATGTTTGGGACTAGAAGCCAAGTTCATGTTGAATAAAGCAGCCACTGCCAGTGTAATTACCCAAGAGCCCGGCCAAGAGTCAGCCTCTCAATTCCTCTCTCAAGTCCAGTTCTGACAGGTGGTCAGGTTACTTTCAAAAAAGAGATAGCCCTAGCCGGTTTGGCTCAGTGGATAGAGTGTCGGCCTGCGGACTGAAAGGTCCCAGGTTCGATTCCGGTCAAGGGCATGTACCTTTGTTGCGGGCACATTCCCAGTAGGGAGTGTGCAGGAGGCAGCTGATTGATGTTTCTCTCATTGATATTCCTAACTCTCTAACCCTCTCCCTTCCTCTCTGTAAAAAATCAATAAAATATTTTTTTTTAAAAAAAGGAAATAAACTTTCTCAAAAGTGAGTTGCTATATATCCCCAAGAGAAGCCACACAAGAAAGCTAGTTCTCAGAACTTGTGAAAGCAGCATGCCTGCCGCTACACCTGTTTTAACTTGGGTCCTCTCTTGGCAGGGCTCCCATTGGACTAGTACCTTTCAGAGGAGATGCTTTAATCTCCCTTAAAAAGCTCTGTGCTGTGGAGAGTCACAAACCTTCGACACGAGCTGGACGATTGTTTACTACAAACCCTTGCCTTCTAGCTAATCCATGAGTGAACTGTCCAAGAACAGCCATGGCTTCATGGTATGGACTTTTCATACCTGATTTTAAGCCTGTCCTGAAGGTGGAAAGTAGTGATCACACCAACAATAATAATGATTAGTTTTTATTGACGTGTGTGTGCATTATCATTTAATTCACAAAACATCCCCATTATTGTTCACATTTTTAAGGTAAGGAAAGTGAGGCTAAAATAGATTAAGCAACTTGTCCAAGGCCATGTAGCCAGTAAGTGGTGGAGCTAGGATTTAAAACCAGATGCTCGATTCCAGACCCCTCTGTTCTTGGGCCCACGAACAGGCAAAACCCTCTAGAAGATTAGAAAGTATAGTTACATATCCTTCTGCAATGTGAGTCTATAAAGGACATAACTTTTCATGGGGGCTTCTTTGCTAACAGATCTTATATAGGGAACAAAGGATGTAATACTGAAAGGGTAGATGGTTAAGTAAAATCTTCTTACTGCTGTGAGGAAATCCACTAATTTATTTTATGATTTTATGATTTATGGTGGATAAATGCAATGCCCAGGCAGAGCAGAAACTGGAAGTCCAGTCTCTTGACCCTTTTACAGTAGGGCACTCTTAGGGCTGCAGGTAGCAAAACCAACATCCCAGAATGTCTGCTAGGGTCCAAATGTAACTTCTTGCTTATAGTAGTCATATTGGGCTAGATTGTGGGGCCCAAATCTCAGTGGCTTAAGACAATACAGGTTCATTTCTTACGCATGCTGCCTGTTCTTCATAGGTGTCCTGCTCCTGATTGTTTCAGGTAGAGATGTGAACTGATGGAGCCTCCCACACCTGGAATGTTGATGATTGCTATCTACATTGGAGGAAAAAACTGGGCAAATCATTGATTCCTAAAGGTTCCTACCTGCAAGTGACACCTGGCATCTTTGTTCACAATTCATTTTGGAAAGAAAATCACACAACCCAGTTAAATTCAAGTGAGTGGGAGTATTTACCTCAAATAAGAAATTGAAATATTGGTAAATAGCATTAGTGGCTCCCCATCAAATCCTTCAATCATACTCAAATATGCTTAAATAAGAACAGATAATTGTTCAGGTAATAAAATAAAGCATGATTATTTGAAGCAGGTGATCACATAATCCACCAGAATGTTTCATTTGGTCATTGTTTGTCAATTGGCCAGTCTTTCCCCATAGCCCTTAGCTTTTGAGGGCAGGGAGTGGTCTTATTTATCTCTGACTACTTCATGCCTGGTGCAGTACTAGGAGCATGTGTATGGGTCGTCTTGGGCTGTAATAACAAAATTACAGTTTTCTCACAGTTCTGGAAGCTAGAAGCCCAAGATCAAGGTGCCGGCATGGTTGGTTTCCGGTGAGAGCTCTCTTCCTGGTTTGCAGATGGCTATCTTCTCACGATGTCCTCACATGGCTTTTCCTTGATGTGTGAACATGGGGAGAGAGAGAGAGAGAGCTCCCTGGTGTCTCTGGCCCCACCCCATGACCTCATGTAACCTTAATTACTTTCTTACTCCTAATACAGCTTCAACATGTGAATTTTAGGGAGATGCAAACATCCAATCTCTAACAGTATGGTAGGCTTCAATGTTTGTTTGTTTTTAAATGAGTGGATGGATGGATAGATAGATAGATAGATGATTCTTTTTAACCAATAGTCTTCCTTTGGTGTTCAGCCCCTGAGCACATGCCACTTTTTTCATTTTCCTCTCCCCACCTTTTCTCTCTGGCACTCTTCTTCCTCGTGAGGCCCACTCATCTTTCAAGACTCAACCAGCACATTGCTGCCCTGAGGAAATGCCCTCTTGCACCTTCCCAAGCCTGAACTGGTTGTTTCCTTTTCTCTTCTTCTGGAACACTTGATACCTCCCTCAGCTGGTATGCTGATCACACTTAATTATAATTTTTTACACACTAGACCATCTGGTCTGTGTGCCCCTACAGAACAGGAGCTGGGAGGTATGAGGTGGCTGGCACTGACCATGGAGCCTGACTCATGTAGGTACCCAAAATGTATTAGTCAAATAAATAAATGGATTAAGAGGTCTTCTGGCCTATATCACATGTTAGTCTTCTAGTGTGTGTGTGTGTGTGTGTGTGTGTGTGTGTGTACTCCTATATTTTATAGGCAATTTACCCATAAGTCTGGGGCTGTCAGTAACTGCAGGAAGATTGGAACATCAGTCATGCTTGTCATTAAAGCACATTCAAACTCATACAATGGAGACCACCAGTCCTGTTGTCTCATCTTTGTTTGATTTCTTCTCAGCTAAGATGCCCATCTGGCACCTGCAGGCTTGATGCTGTCTTTGCAGAATCTGAGCAGTCTTCCAAGGTGGCAGGGAACACACCTGTTCAGCACCATATCCCCAGAGCCCACCCTGAGGCACACACATAGTACGTGCTTCCTAAAAATTTGTTGAATGACTGAATTAATTCACCCAGATCCCAGAAAGACAGGTCACAAAGCACCATTTTAAGAGATTCTAAGACTTGAAAGAGAGGGAAAAAATGATCGTGGCATCATAAAAGCCTTGACCTAGAAGACACTCATGTCACATATGCTTGGAGGGTTCCAAACTGGTGTTATTCCAAAACCACAGAGGAGGTATGACTACCTCCTGCTCACGCAGATCTCTGGGAATGGCGAGCCCACGATAGTTTAGCCTGCACCTTTGGCATAAACACAGGCTTCAGGGTCCAAAGGCAAGACCTGTGTATTTCCTCCTGCTAGAGTCAGCTCGCCATTCTGTCTGCCACAGGAAGGCGTGTATGGCGTGGAGATGATGTGGCCTGGCCCTTGTCCAGAAGGTCCCAGGGACCGAGCAACTCCCCATGGTGGGAGAAACTCAGTACGTACTTGTGGTGAGGGACGAAGTTGTAGGGTTATGTGTAGTAAATATAAGGCATGTGAGCAGCAATACTTGTTCCATTCGGGAGGCAGGAGCCAGGAAGGAGGCAGGGCAACCATCCATCAGCTTTTCCTATCTGCCTCTGCTAACACATCTAATTACCTCTCCTCCACCAGCAGGCCCTTGGCAGAGGCCGCGCTGGGCCTGCGCGGGCCTGGCAGCCGCAGTGTGGAGGGTGAACCCGATGGCCTCCGCAGTCTATTTAGCAGGCTCTGAGATGTGTAAGTACATTATCTGCAAGGCTGGTAAAGAGCGCTTGGGGAGGATTTGTGGGTCTGTGGGAAGGACAAAGAAAAATGTTTTCTAATAAATTATTCACCATCTCACAATCCCTTTTGGGCAGATTGTTGCTCCGTTTGCCCCGCGCTGCTCAGCGCCTCTTCCCTCCGCATTCAGACGCGCCGTTTCTCACCTCCAGAGAGCAGCAGAGATCTCGGGCAGGCTGCTGCGGCTAATGGTAGCAATTAATAACTTGTCATAATCCCGAGGATGAAAGGGAAGGCGCCCCATCAGCAGGCGGGCCATGGCGCAGCTCGCTGCTCGGAAGCAAATGAGGTGCAGGTGTGGCCTGTGCTGAGCGCTGCGCCCCACACCCGGCACTCCGCGGTGCCAAGCCCCAGACCCCGCTCCCCTCCCGGGGCACCTCCAGCTCCTACTGTGCACCTTGCTGCGGAGACATCCCCGGAGCGTATCAATAAATCAGAGCTCTCGGCACAGAGCCTTCCAAACACTTAATTGCACTCTGAACACTGTTAACTCTGCCAGGCCTAACTCGCCTGTCTCCCCCCGCCCCCACCCCGACTCCAGACTTGCTTGGTAAGAACTGCACACTGCAAACTCTCCGCTCCACGCTCCCTGTGCCGCGCCCCCTTCCTCCACGTTATTCTCCTTCAACTCTACCCCGTGCAAGCCCTGCACCTTGAAAAGTGAACGTGATGAATAAACAGCCGGCCTGCGGAGCCTGATCGGGTCTGCTCCCAGTTCCCCAGGGGAGCCGGGCTGGAAGACCCGAAATCCTCCTTCGGGTTTTTGCGAAACCACAAAACACAGAATCACTTATTTCCCAGGCAGCTCCAACCCAGTTGCCTTTTCTCTTGTTTCCATTCCTGTGGGTCAGTTCTGCTTGAAATGAACCAAGTTTACAAATCTCTTCTGGTTTGTACACTCCTATTATGCATACGAGGTGATGCATTTGTAACTGTCACACAAGTCAGGGTGATACAGCACTCTCATCTGACCCTATTCATTTAAATGGGTGCGTCTTGATGACATTGATTCATGTTATAAGTTATATCCATGCATTACAATCTTTATGTGTCACCCTACTGGTTATTTCTACTACAATGCCCGGGGGTGGGGGGCGGGCTGGAGATACAGCAAATGATGGTAGAGTAGGATTCGAGAGTGTTTTGAACAGCATGAAGTCCATATAAACTCCAAAGCTCCCTAGATGAGTTTATTATGTGTCCCTCTCTTGAAAAAGAAAATTTACATGCAGAGCAGTCCTGGGTGAGGTGTCTTTTGCTGTAAATATTCTGTTGACTAACTTATTGATATTTGGACAATGTGTGCTTCCAATGCACATCGCAGCAAACTAAAGGGGTAAGCAAACATGATTATGCATGCATACGAGTTTTTATCAAGGTGAGGTTAATAATGTTTTAAAGCAGAACTATTTCTCATGAAAATAGCCGCTCTTAATAGCCTCTGTCTCTTTATTGTGCTTCTTACTGAAACATAAATCACTAATATGTTTTCAGCCGCAAAGTACTCTCTTTTTCCATTGTATTCACAGATTTAGTGGCATTTCAAATAGATAAACACAAGCAACATCTATCAACACTACAAAAAGGGCGCCTTAATCAAAGCTCCGGGTCCCGGGTCTCAGCATCTCCATTTACCTTGAGATAAATCCATTGGTGTGACCACCACTGCACCGGGTGACAAATCACCCCAGCCGGCCGAGCAGTGCAAGGGCTTATTGGCCTTCCTTTAAGTGGTCTTACCCTTCAATGAAAAGGATGGGGCTTGTCAAGCAGGACCAGATTAAAGTTAGACAAAAAGAAATGATCTGTTATTAGAAAACTCCGATTGAGAATCACAAAACAGGAAAGAAATATGAATAAAAATTTCCAGGGGGATGACCATCTGATCCCAACAGAAATTAACTCGCATTATGGGCGTGAGGTAATAGATGGCTTGCAGTTGGAGCTAATGAGGATTTCAGATTAAGGAGGTGTAGGGATCCGCGAGGGGTGTTAGCAGCTGCTCTGGTCATTCAAGTGCAAAGTTTAGGAATGGCCTGGGCTCCTGGCTTCCTGGGCGAGGCGGTGTTGTTTAGATGCGGCATAGAGATCACAAGCTCTTGGAAGTTAGCGCACTCATGATTGCCTGGGCACTTTGCAGAATGTTAACCCTGGCAGGAACCTCAGGGGGCAAGTAGGTTTTCCCATGTGTGAGAGAAGGAGAAACTGAAGGCCGAATGTGACTTGCCCAAAGTCACACAGCTAATAGTATTGCTGAAGGAAGACCTGAGATGATCTGTCTGCTTCCAATTTCCTGGGACTTTATTTAGCCTAATCCTGGAAGATGACCTTTATCTGCCTCTGGATTTAAGAATCTTGGTTATTTTCCCAGTTAACTGGGAAGAGAAATGAGAAGGGAACCCCGTGGTTAGTGAGACTTCTTAGTGTCATCTTGTGTTAAAAGCCTGATGCTTATGCAAATCACAGTAGCTAATGCTTTCAGGCTCTTCCTAGGTGCCAGGCACTGTCTATGCATTATCTCATTTAATCCACAGTTAGCTACCACCACCACCACCATCAGTGTCCCCATTTTACAGATCAAGATAGAGAGAGATTAAAACACTTAAGCAACTTGCATTGCTCAAAGTGAATAATAGTGGAGAAATTTGTTTTCCAACTGAGCAGCCTGCCTTGAGAGCCTGTGCTCATAATCATTGCACAATGCTACTAGGCAAAGACTTACCTTCTTGAGGGAAAGCTTGTGCAAACAAAATTTAATAAACAAAATGTATGGGCTAACATATACACAAATGGGGTAAAAACGTGGATGCTAAGAAAAAAACATGAGATCCACTGTCTAGGTCCCTGTTTTAAATAAACAAAATACCTTCTGATTTTTCCCTAGACCAGTGGTTGGCAAACTTATTAGTCAACAGAGCGGCAAACTGCCCTAGACCTTCTGAATCTCCCCTAGGAAATGAATTAAAAAATCAGGCTGCCAAGGGCCTGATGGCCAATGCCGTGATTAAAGAAAAAAAAAAGTATAGACTATAGGAAGACATATTGCATAAGTATTCATAAAGAAGGTAATTCAGCACAGTACAGAGTGTGTTTGAAAGGCTATGGTCCTGGGTTCAAATCCTTTCTCTGTCATTTTCTCATTTTAGTTTTCCCCTATATCTGAATCTTAATCAAGTTACATAACTGCCCTGTGCCTCAGTTTCCTCATTTGTTAAACAAGGAAATAATTTTCGACTCACAGAGTGGTTATGAGGATTAAATGAGATGGTGGATGCCAAGAGCTCGGAGGAGTTCCTGAGGCTGGGTGAACATGTGGCAGCTGGCTATGGCCCCAGTCTGTTGGAGAGCTGAGTCGCCTTCCACTCATTCCCGGTGCAGCATCGGAAGAGGGCGCTGACCTCAGAGATGCCGAATGACCTTGGCCTTGCCCACACTCTGCCCCATGTCCAGTGACTGCCTAAAAATGCAGCTAAGCTTCTGGATGTTTAGTCTCCACAAAGATATTTGGAAACTGTCAAGTTTCTCATTGCCTTATTTCAGGCTTCATGTCGGGTGGGTATGGAAAAGGATGCTCAAATATGAAAGAAGGCAAGTTATCTAGATCATTAGGGAGAAATGAATGGTAGACACACGGCTAAGAAAATAAAAAAGGGAATTTTAATCCCCATAGTTGAGACAGCCAGACCAGCATTTCACCCACCAGTGAGATAATAGGACCAATTGGACTTAGTGATACAATAAGATGCCACAAGTGTCAACCTAGCCTATTGCATTTCCCCAGGGGCTAAATTAGGGAAAAAAAATTTAAAGGCACCAAGTTGGTCATTGCTGTGTTTGATTTGTAAATATGTCTTATTATGATAGCATTTATGGGGCCATTGTGTCAAGAGCTTGTTTTCTTTAATTATTTACATAAAGAATCAAGCTGGTAAAGGAATGTTTTATATTCATTCTAACCTCAGAAATGTGTAGCTAATAATATCAAGGGAAGTACTAAATGCCAATTACTATTGCCTCCACTCATCAATACAACTGCAAGTGCATATTCTCTGTGTTTAACTGTATAACTCAATCCAGTTTAAAAGGAACAATAAAATATCAAATGTTTCTAATAACTAAAATGGCCTGAGTGTGTATAACATTTCATTTTTACTTAAAGGCATTAGAATGTGCAAGGCAACAGTGATAATTATAGGCATGGGTATTGATATATTTTGCATTTGTGTTTGTGTCTAAATAACTACTGCCCTCTTGATAAATTTCAATTAATATGCCTTCTAGTGCTCTGAATGTGATTTTCTGATTAAACATATACACCCGACTCACCACCAAGTCATTAATTTCACATAGATTAAATTTTAGTGTTTGTATGCAATTAAATGTGAGAAGCAGGACATCCAATAATCATTTTGTATTTAATATGAATAGATATATTTTTTAAATTCAGTCCAAACCAAATCCCTAGGACATAAATGAGGTGGTGGCTGAATTCTGTGCCTCCAGAATTTGCACATTTGATGGAAAACAATTTCAAAGCCTCTGCCCGTCTTTGGAAAGGCTATTCCATCCTGCCTTTTCCACAGAGCAAAATCTTTCGGAGAACAATGCTTATTATTGATAGGTTTAAAGCACCTGAGGTGCTGGCCCATTGTGTGTATTGCTGTCACTCTGTCTTCTGAGCAGTGGGGAAGCAGTGATGGATAACATAGAGAATAATACATGATTCTTGATTGAATACAAAGGTATAATTCAGTCTTGGGGTTCTGCTGACGTCACAGTAAGTGAGAACACAGCTCAGAGAGGTTTTTAAAAATACCAGGCAATCCTTGTACTTAGTCAGTGGTTCAAGACACACACACACACACACACACACACACACACACACACACACACACTCCAGTCCTCCTGGAGTGATTTTCAAAGGAAAAAAGCATTTGGAGGTGTAATCTCCTAGGTCAAGGTCGGCTGTGCCCCCAAGTGGGCAACGAGAGAAAGTAGCACAGGGCCTACTGCTGGCTTCTAGCCAGCTCACTCCTTTGCTTTGTTTTGTGACAGGGAAGTGGAAACTCTCAGATGTGGAAAATAGAACTCTTTTCCCTCTACCTTTAAGATGTCCTCCAATCCAGAGTCCCCAAAATTTCTCTGGTGAGAAGTATTGCCTGAAGTAGCCCTCTTTAAAGTATAGCTTCCCAGAACTCTCACTCTTGGAGATTCAGATACAGTGGGTTTAGATTACGGCCTGAGGATATGTATGTTTAACAAGCAGTCCAAGCTGATTCATTAGGAGAGTTTGCAAACACCCCAGCCAGTCTCTCTTGGTGTCTTTCTCAGAATTTCTTCTGCGCTTGCAAGCTGCTGGACACAATTTAGGAATCAATGTAGTATTAGTTCGTGTTGCCCCCCAATTAAATGAGAATACTTTTGCAAAGGAATCAACACAACACATTGTACATCTCAGTAAATGAAAATTTCTCCTTTCCTTCTTTTAGTTGCCTCATTTATCAGAAACTTGTCCTCCCAATCTTGATGTTACGAATGCAAGATGAAGACCAGCCTGCATATTTCCTCCCTCTTCAGGCCCTGAAGTATTAAAGTAAGTGTTTGAAAATAATGCATTGATTGATTGAAGCTGTCAGAGGTAGGATGAGACCTGCAGATCCTTTTCTGTTCATGCTTCACTTGAAAGTGGAACCTATCTAGAGTTATAATACTTTCGAGGGGTAGCAGGGAGGGATTCTCTTCTCGGGCTTAGTTTACCCAGGCCAGACCTCTCATGATCCCTGAGTCTTCAAAAAATCAACATTAATAATAGTAAATAATAATGATGATGATAAGCAACATTTGGTAGTGCTTAACATGTGCCAGGCACTTTGCTCAGTGTTTTAAACACAGTCACTCATTTAATCTTCCCAATATTCTTTTAAGACAATTTCTATTATCACCATTTCCATTTTACAGATGAGGAAACTGAGGCACAAAGAAGTTAAAAATTTGCCTAAGGACACAGCTAATAAGTAGAAAGGCTAGGATTTAACCCCACATGCTCTGGCTTCACAGAATGTGCCTGTAACCAACCTATAATAATAAAAGTGTAATATGCTAATTAGACTGGATGGCCTTCTGGGAGAAGCAGGGGCTTCAAGGGAAGCCGAGTCCCGGGTGCTGGAAGGAGGCCGATGTCGGCAGCCAGGGGAAGGAAGGTCTACTCTTGCACAAATTTCATGCATCGGGCCTCTAGTCTATCCTGTCTAATAAAAGAGTAACATGCAAATTGACCATCACTCCAACACACAAGATGGCTGCCCCCATGTGGTCAAAGATGGCTGCCCCCATGTGAACACAAGATGGCCAGCAGGGGAGGGCAGTTGGGAGGGACCAGGCCTGCAAGGGAGGGCAGTTGTGGGCGATCAGGACAGGAGGGGAGAACAGTTGGGGGGGACCAGGCCTGCAGGGGAGGGCAGTTAGGGGTGAGCAGGCTGGCAGGGGAGCAGTTAGGCTTCAATGAGGCTGGCAGGGGAGTGGTTAGGGGGTGATCAGCCTGGCAGGCAGAAGCAGTTAGGGGCAATCAGGAAGGCAGGCAGGCGAGCAGTTGGGAGCCAGCAGTCCTGGGTCCCAGATTGGAGAGGGTGCAGGCTGGGCTGAGGGACACACACACACCCCGCCCCATGCACGAATTTCGTGCACCGGGCCTCTAGTATATATATATATATAAAAAGCCAGCAACCAGAATGCCATAACGACCAGAATGACCGGTCACTATGACGCCCACTGTGGCCAGAAAACCAGCCCGATTGAAGGGTGGGGCTGGCTGGCCAACCTCCTGCAGCCCTTCCCCCTGGCCAGCCCTGTCCCCAATGGGCCCCCACCACCCCAATCAGCCTGCATCCCCTCCCCCCATCCAGCCCCACCCCTAATCACCCCACTCCCACCCCAATAGGGTGCACGGCCAGCCAGCCAACCTCCTGCAGCCCCTCCCCCTGTCTGGCCCCACCCCAGATCAGCCCCCTGACCCCAATCAGGGGCAGGGCTGGCCAGCCAACTGCCTGTGGCCCCTCCCCCCAGCTGACCCCACCCCCAATGGGCCCCCACTACCCCGATCAGCCCACGGCCCCTCCCCCAGCCAGCTCCGCCCCTGAATGCCCCCCCACACACCAATTGGGCAAAGGGCTGGCCAGCCAACCTCCCACGGCCACTCCCCCAGCCACTGATTCCCGATCAGCCCCCCCAACCCCATTCGGGGGCAGGGCCAGCCAGCCCACCACACACAGCCCCTCTCCATAGCTGGCCCCAGCCCCAATTGGTGCCCCCCACCCCAATCAGGGGCGGGGCCCACTGGCCAATTGCCCACAGCCCCTCCCCCAAGTTGGCCAACCTCCCACCATCTCCTCCTCCCAACAGGCCTGGTCCCAATCTGCCCCGATTGGGGCCAGGCTGGCCGGACCCCACCCGTGCACGAATTTGTGCACTGGGCCTCTAGTCTTTATATAATTGTAGTTTTGTCTATTCCTCCTTGCAAGTAGTTCTATCAGCTTTTGTTCTATGTGTTTTTTCTTAATATATAATATACATAAAATACATAAAACTTACATATACATTTTAATGAATTTTATGTATATACCCACACAATCCAAATCAAGATCTATTTCTTTTCCAGCATTTCAGGCTTCCTCATGCCCTTCCAAGTCAGTATGCTGTCCCTCTCCCCAGGCTAACTTTTCTGACTGAGGGTAATAACATTAAGTTTTGCCTGTTCCTGAAATATATATAAATGCAATAATCATATCTAATAAAAGGGTAATATGCAAATTAACCATCACTCCATCACAAAGATGGTGGTGCCCATAGCCACAAGATGGCAGCGCCCAGTCCTCTCAGCCCTGCTGGAGTCCCCCAGTCCCAGGGGGGTGGCCACTGAGAGCAGGCAGCGAGAGCGGCCTGGCGGAATGCTTGCTAGCGGGCATGGAGTGGCCAGGCCCCACAGAGAGCTACTGGCGCATGGATTCATGCACAGGGCTACTAGTATTCTATATTGCCTTTACTAGGAACCTGGTTAAGTTTTTCATAGAGTCTTAGAACTATTATAGCACCTAAGCATAATTTAACCTAAACTGATTGCACAAATAGAAAGATGGAGACCAAAGCAAGGAATCTCCAACCCCTGATCCTGACTTTCCCCTCCTTGTGTAATCACATCAGAGTTGGGAACATCTCTGCTGGAGACTGGTCCTGCCTAGTGCAGGCCTCCTCTTGTTGAAACCATGCAGTATTCTAGAGATTATTTACCAGCAAAAAGTGTAAATATAAAGCTGGGCTTGCAAGAAAAAAAAGGATGGCTCAATGCCAGATACAAAGAGATAGCTGTGAAAGTGAGTGTTAAACTCAACTCCCAAGCAGATACCATGGTGACTGTGGGCATATAGGAGGCCCAGGTGGAGCCCATGGTGTAGGGGCTGGAGTTGATGTTGCTGTTGCGATGTAAAAGACAATACAGGTGCAAGATTCAAAAAGTACAAAAGTATCCAATGAATTCTAAGGCTATCTTCTGCCCTTGAATTGAGAGGTAACCAGGATTATATACACTCTTTGAGATGGAGTCTACACCAGCGCAGCTATATCTAAAATAATAAAAGTGTAATATGCTAATTAGACCAGACGTCCTTCCGACGACCTTCTGGATAAAACTGGGGCTGCAAGGGCTGAGGCAAGCCACCGCGGCTATAAGGGAAGCCCGAGTCCCAGGTGCCAGAGGGAAGCCGGTGCCAGCAGCCAGGGGAAGGAAGGCCTACTCTTGCATGAATTTTGTGCATTGGGCCTCTAGTATAATTATAAATGCTTTTGTTGTTGTTTGCACAAATAGTGGCATACTATACTGATCATTCTGTGTTTCTTTCACTACACAGTGTATCTTGGAGATAGTTTCATATCACTACTAGAGGCCTGGTGCACGAAATTCATGCAGGGGTACAGACCCTAGGCCTGGCCTGTGATCAGGGCCATCTTCCCCGGCTGCCGGCAGCTAGCCCCGCCCCCACCACAACCCACCCCTGGTTCCCCATTCACCATCAGGTGATTGGAACCTGACCACTGGGGGAAGGGACTGAGAGGTCAGCCATTCCTGCCTGCTCGAGGCCCTGCCCCCGCCACGGATTGCCCTCTGTGTGTGGGGTGACTGGTGGGGTGGGAGCCTTGCCTGGTGCTGCCCACCCCCGGTTCCCCATTTGACATCAGGCAATTGGAGCCTGCCAGCTGGGGAAAGGGACTGAGAGGTAGTCAGTGCACTTCATAGTGACTGGTTGAGTGGTCGTTCTGGTTGTTCCACCATTAGGGTCAATTTGCATATTACCCTTTTATTATATAGGATAGAGCTGTCTTATTCCTTTTATGGTTACACTAGAGGCCTGTTGCAGGAAGATTCCTGCAAGAACAGGGTTTCCTGTGGCCTGAGCGAAACCCGCCCAGGCGGGCTTCCCTCCCACTGCTGCCACCACCACCCCCTCACCCCCTGCGCTTTCCCTCCCACCGCCACAGCCCAGCGCTTTTCCTCTCATCACTGCTTCCCCCCGCACTTTCCTTCCGCAGCCGCTGCCGACACTGCTGCTGCCCCATGCTTTCCCTCCTGCTGCCACCACTGCCCTGCTTTCTGCTTTCTCTCCTTCTTCCTTCTATGCTTTCTTCAGTCTTCACTCCGCATCTGTGTATGCAAATTAACCGCCATCTTTGTTGGGTTAATTTGCATACTCACTCTGATTGGCTGGTGGGCGTAGTGGAGTGATGGTCAATTTGCATGTTTCGCTTTTATTAGTGTAGATGGTGTTCTATTTTGTGGATGTATCAACATTTATTTAAGCAGTTTCCTAACAGTGGAATGCAAGTTGTTTGCATGTATGTTATTTCTTTGTTTGTGACTATATCTATAGTGTAAATGTCCAGAAGCAGAATTACTGGGTCAAAGAATAAATTTAAATTTTGGATCAATAAAGATTGTATTAATTCACATTCCCTCCAACAATCTTTGAGAGTGATTTTTTTCTGTAATTAAAAAAATAAAATTTTAAAAAGTGATTGTTTCCCCACATTCTTTTTTTTTCAATTATAGTTTACTTTCAATATTATTTTATATTGCTACAGCATAGTGATTAGAAAGTCATATACTTTACAAAGTGTTCCCTGATATTTCCAGTACCCTCCTGGGACCATATATAGTTATCACAATATTATTAACTATATTCCTATGCTGTACTTTACATCCCCATGATTATTTTGTAGCTATCAATCTGTTCTTCTTAATCCCCTCACCTCTTTCACCTAATCCCCCAACCCTCCTCCCCTCTGGCAACCACCAGTGCACTCTTTTATGTCTAGAAGTCTGTTTCAATTTTGTTTGTTTATTTTGTTCTTTAGATTCCACATATAAGTGAAATCATACAGTATCTGTCTTTCTCTGACTTATTTCACTGAGCATAATACCCTCTTGGTTCATCCATGTTGTCGCAAATGGTAAGATTTCATTCCTTTTATGGCTGAGTAATATTACATTGTCTGTTGATGGGCACTTGGGCTACTTCCATATCTTGGCTCTTGGAAATAACACTGCAATGAACATAGGGCAGCTGTGGGCAAACTACGGCCTGCGGGCCGGATCCGGCCTGTTTGGCTGTTCTATCCGGCCCGCGGAGCCGAAAGAGCGGAGGGTTCTCTTGCTCTCCCCTCCGCTCCTTTACTTTGAATTTATATTAGTTCACACAAACACTCCATCCATGCTTTTGTTCCAGCCCTCCGGTCCAGTTTAAGAACCCATTGTGGCCCTCGAGTCAAAAAGTTTGCCCACCCCTGACATAGGGTCACAAATATTCTTTCAGATTAGTGTTTTGGGTTTCTTTGGATAAATTCCCAGAAGTGGAATTGCTGGGTCATAAGGTAGTTCCATTTTTAATTTTTTAAGGAAATGCCATACTTTTCTCTCACAGTGGCTGCACCAATCTGCATTCCCACCAACAGTGCATGGGGGTTCCCTGTTCTCCACATCCTCGCCGGTACTTGTCATTTGTGGGTTTATTATTGCTAGCCATTCCTACAGGTGTGAGGTGATATCTCATTGTCCCCACATTCTTTTTTCAAAATTCTTTATTGTTTAAAGTATTATATATAGTATTACATATGTCTCCTTTTTCCCCCATTGACCTCTCTCCAGCCACCCCTAGCCCCCAGCACATGTCCTCACCACCCTAGTGCATACAAGTCCTTTGTCCCCTCATTGTTAACAAGCCAATGTTTTACCCAAATTTTTGTCTATCTCTTATATAATTTCCATTTGTATTTCTTTTATTATAATGAGGATGAATTCCTTTTCATATATTTAAGAGCCCTTCATTTTCCCTATTCTTTAAACTGGCTGTCTGTATTATTTGTCCATGGTTACTATTGAGTCCTTTTTTTTTTTTTTTACAGTATTGTAGAAACACTTTATATATTAAGAAAATTAGCCCTTTGGTAGCATTACATAAGGCAAGACTGTTTTCCCAGTTTACTTGCCTTTTTGACTTTGTTTAAGGTAGTTTTTGACATAGATTTTTTTAAAAGTTTTTATGAGTTCAAGTTTTCTTTTATGGTTTCTGAAATTTATGTCATACTTAGTCCTTCTCATTGCGAGACAGATAAAAACAACTCTCTCAGGTTTCTTCTACAACTTTTATGAATCATTAAAAACAATATTTAATCCATCTGGAATTTATTTTAGTACAAGATATACAGTGGATCAGACTCAATTTTTAAACCAATTGTCCCAACACCATTTGTTAAATTACCTGGAACCCATGTATATTACTCTATTAATGATGTACTCAAAAACTGGAAAAATGGTGACCACTATTGGTTGTTCCTAATTAGGTAAATCTTAAAAGAGAAAGAAGGAGGGGGAGGGGAGAGAGAGAAATAGAGAGAGAGAATGAGAATGCTTGGCCAGGGATCCAAATTTAGACTGGAGGGTTGGAATAAAGACACGACACGGTAAGCTTACAATGAATCGATCCTGATTGACTCTGCTCAGGACGATTTCTCTTCCTCCTTTGACAGTCAGATTCTTCATTCTGGAGATGATTCTGCTTTTCTGAGAAGAAAGGAAGGAAATACATTTGATAGGTTTGGGGTGGCATAATATTTTTACACATTAACTGAATCTTTTTTTTCATATATTAATTGTATTTTTTGTTTTTAGCAATTTATTTTTTGTGGTAGCATTTCCAACTAGATTGTGAAGTAAGGTTGGCTGCAGAAGAAAAAAAATTTTTAAATTGTGATAACATATACGTAACATAAAATGTACCACTTTAACCAGTTTTGTGGCATTAATTCATGCACACTGTTGTGCGACCATCACCATCAATCTCCAGAACTTTTTCATCTTCCCCAAATGAAACTCTGTACCCATTAAACATTAACACCACATTCCCTCTTCCCCTCAGCTCCTAGCAACCCCCATTCGACTCTCTGTCTCTATGAATTTGGCTACTGTAGGTACCACATAAAAGTGGTCTCACACAATATTTGTCCTTTTGTGTCTGGTTTACTTTGCTAAGCATCATGTCTTCAAGTTTCATCCATGTTGTGGCATGTGGAAAATGTCATTCCTTTTTAATACTGAATAAATCCATTGCATGTACATACACATTTTGTTTATCAGTCATCAGTCAATGGACATGCTTCCACCTTTTGGTTATTGTGAAAAATGCTGCTATAACATGAGTATACAAATATCTATTTCAGTCCCTGCTTTCACTTCTTTTGGGTATATACTCAGACATGGAATTGCTGGATCACATGGTAAATCTACATTTAATTTTTAAAGGAATCACCAGGTTCCCAGAAGCTGCCCAATCTTACATCCCCACCAGCAAAGCACAAGGATTCCAACTTCTTTACATCTTCATCAGCACATATTTTCTGTGTTTTTATTTTCCAATAGCCACCCTAATGGGTGTGAAGTGCCCTCTATGTGCTCATGAGATGTAGCAGTCCTAACAGGGAGGACACTGCAGTGACCTAGATGGACAGATGACCCAACAAGCAATGACTCATTCCAGGAAATGCTAGTTCACATAGGTGGCTACTGAGTACATGATGGTTCCCTCCCTGGCCCCAGGGCCTTGGCCCTACCTAAATCCTTGGAACAAGAACACAACCTCAAGGAAATATGAGGGGCAAACCCACACAATGAAAGATGGAGAGTTTGAGTCCTGCCAAATGTGGACTTGTAATAGAAATACAATCTATATATCTATACTAATAATAAAGGAATATGCAAATTGTCTAGGATGCTGTCATAGTAACAGTAACAACTGAACAGCAGGCTGCGTGGGGCGACCAGGCAAGTGGGGTGGGGGGTTGCCAGTTGGGGGCAACCAGGTTGGCAGGAGGGGAAGTAAGGGGCAACCAGGCCAGTGGAGGGGGCAGTTAGGGGCGACCAGGCCAGTGGGGGGGGGGCAGTTGGGGGTGACCAGGACAGCAGGGGAGGCAATTGGGAGTGACCAGGCTAGCAGGGGGAGTAGTTAGGGGCGATCAGGCTGGCAGGCAGAGGCAGTTACGGGTGATCAGGCAGGCAGGTAGGTGAGCAGTTAGGATCCAGCATTCCCGGATTGTGAGAGGGATGTCCAACTGCCGGTTTAGGCCCGGGGATCGGGCCTAAACCAGTAGTCAGACATCCCCTGAGGGGTCCTGGATTGGAGAGGGTGCAGGCTGGGCTGAGGTGACTACCCCCCCCACCCCCCATGCACAAATTTTGTGCACCGGGCCTCTAGTATATATATAAAAGCCTAAGCAACCATCCGACCGTTCGACCATCTGACTGGTAACTATGACACGCAATGACTACCAGGGGGCAGATGCTCTGACTGGTAGCTATGATGTGCACTGACCATCAGGGGCCAGACATTCAACACAGGAACTGCCAAGCTGCGGTGACTTGGCAGCTGTGGTTCTCCGGTGACGCACCCGGAACCAGAGAGGAGGGAGCCTGATTCTAGGATGCATCACCCAAGAACTGCCCTCTCGCAATCCAGGACCCCTTGGCGGATGTCAGAGAGCCGGTTTTGGCCCGATCCCCGCAGGCCAGGTTGAGGGACCCCACCAGTGCACAAATCCATGCACTAGGCCTCTAGTTTATTATAAAAACGTGAAAGCCATTTCTTGCTTACTTAAGTTTGAGGGCAAGGTTCATAACTCCTAAAGTCTGTTAAAAGATAAATTGAAGCATGTTAAAAAAATTTTAGGAGTTTATTTGAGCAAAAATCAATTCAAATGAGGCAGCACCAAACTGGAAGTGGTTAGGAGCACTCCACAAACAGGACCTAGGAGAGACTTAAAGAGAAAAGGTGGAAGCAAAGTAAGGAAATTATTGATTGGCTATAGCTTAAAGCCTAGTTGGCTGCTTGTGATTGATGTCCTTAGGTTTCAATTTCAAAACCTTGAGGCATTTACAGGCTTAGGTTTTGGTTTGCTTGTGTAGACTGTCCCGCATTAGAGCCACCTCAGTCTGGTGGCCTCCTTGTTTAATTAATTTAACAAGATCTAATATTAAAGTCATTGCCATAAACTGGAGGAGCATCTGAGACGCCGGTCCAAGAGAAGAATAAGAGGATAGACCCCAATGAAGTGACTCATGGAACAGCAAACATGGATTAATGACAAGGATACTATGCCTCCATTTTGAAGCACATTAAATTTCAAGGCACTTTGATCTGTTGCCTAATTTGGTTGTCAACCTTGTGAGAAGATAGAAAGAGGCAGTTTTTATTACCGTCCCTGTTTTACAAATGAGGATACTGATATCAACAACAACAAAAAGCTATGACTTGGCCAAAACTCTCCAATGTACTAGAACAGGTTTTCTCAAGCTCTGTGCTATGGACATTTTGGGCTGGACAATTTTTTTGTTGTGGGGGAACTTGCCTTGTGTACTGTAATATCTATGGCAGTTTCCCTGGCCTCTACCCACTGGATGCCAGTAGCATCCCCCAGTGGTGACAATCCAAAATGTCTCCAGATAGCACCAAATGTCCAAAAATCTACCCCAATGTGACATAGGAGATCTGTAAGCCAGATCTCCTTTGTCACAGTCAGGGTTTGACCGGCTACCTCATCAATGCCTAGAGCTGACATCGGTTTGCAAATGCTCCAGAGCAGTCTTAGGAAGAAAAGCAGGATCTTTCCTGGCTAGCTGTTCCTCTATCGAGGGATATTTTTAGCCAAATGGGGGGAAATCAGCATTCAGCTCAATTGAAAATACGTCTGGCATTAATTCATTGTTAATTGACCAGGATGAGTAAAAAGATGGCTACTTCCAAGGCCTCTCTAATGGAACTATTAGTGAATTTTCAGGTCAACTAACTCCTGTCACTGCCTGACAAGGGAAATGGCAATCATTTGCCAGTGTTAGCAAGGCTCTCGCTGCTCTTGAAAACTGGAATCACTCATCCTGGGCTGTCAGATTCTGTGCCTCTTCTCCATGTGTAGTTCTGCACCCCACACTCCTTCACGCAGACACCCTTAATTTCATTTGAACAACCTCAATGTTGCCTTAAATGTGCATATTTTTTGCCACTTCTGAAGAGCTTTCACAGAAATCTAGTTTGGTCCTTCACACTATAGTTTAGTAAAAATTATTATCTATCACTTCCACTTTTCTGATATGGAAACCGAAGCTCAGGCAGTTACCTGACTTGCCAATGTTTTCACAGCAAGTCAGATGATAGGTTGTTGCAAGAGTGAAATAAGACTAAATGCTTCTAGCATGACCCTAGCTTATTGTTCAATAATAATAGCTTTTGTAATCATCTATATTATTTCCAAATAATATGCTTTCTGGTTGTGGTATTGACTCTAATCTCTCTGCAGTAGAAAATGATCCTGTTCAGATCACACTTTTGTTAGTGTGGTTCCATATTCATCTTCTAATTCTCTTTTCTGTCCTAGAGAGGTCAGATTTGAAAATGTCATCTCCTGAGTCCTGGATCTTTAAAGTTATTTTAGAGATTTTTCAGGTTGTCTGTAATTTTCCCCTATTGAATCTTTATCAGTTGTGTCCTGTAATTCTAATTCTTGCCATTTCCAATTCACTATTTTCTAAATGGTGTCTGTAAGGGAAAACGTCTAGAGTAAAACACTACTGCAAAAGAACCTAACCCACTACCCCAAAGTTTGTCACTAAGTTCTTTTTTGTGGTCCAATTAGACAGCTCCCCATGGTAAGAGCATCCTGAGATTTTATTCTTTTATGACCACTATGTATGGGCTATTTAATATTTCATTAACTATAAAGAGCTATGCAAATGTTAGCTATAGTAGTATTTAATGATTTCCTAAGTTATGGACAAAAACTGGGGAAGTTAAAGTTTTGCAAATCATTGTTAGGTCCCTGAGCCTCATCAAAGTTTAAATAGGAGCTTCAGGTTTGTTTTTAACTTTTTATTTATTGATTGATTTAAGAGAGACAGACAGACATTGGTATATTGTTTCACTTAAATAGTCTTGATCACCGATAAAATAGAAAAAAAAAGAAACTCCAAGATATGCATTCCATCTTGTCCATTACTACTAGAATGATCTTTCTTTCATCGTATCTTCTCACTACTCAAAAACACTGAACTGTATGTTGTTGCCTTGGGATTATCCAAAATTGTGATTCTGGAAGGGCTTGTACAACTTTTCCAAGTATTCCTTCTCAATCCGATTTTCTGCTACCCATTTCTCTCCTTCTCCTCCCACCCTATGTGAATCTTCTGTTCCAACAAGCTGCTATATTCACGGTTCATAAATTATTCTATGTGTATTTCTGCTTCCTTATTCTTGATTAAGCTATTCTCCTGCTTTTCATGTCCTCTTCATTGCCCAACTGTCCATCCAGCTCTATGCTTTCCTCAAAGGTAAGCTCAGTGTATACCTTCCCATAGAGATCACTCTTGCCCCTCAACTCTGAAATCACCAATCATCAGCACCCATCATCTGACAATTGGTTATATAATCATAGTAGTTTACCAGTGGTTTCACTGTGTTTTTCACTTAATAATTATGATAACGGCCTCTCCTGGAACACCTACAATGGGCTAGGCATCTGCTGAGTCCTTTGTGAACATCATGTTTAATTCTCATCATCACTCTATGTCGGAGGTCCCCCTTTTGCAGATGAAGAATTGGAAGCACAGAATGGTTTTGTAAGTCACCCAAAGTTGTAGAGCTGATAATGGCGGAGTTGAGGTTCACATGCATGTTTCGTTGAATCCAAGGTTCAACCTCTTAACCACCACACATACTGCCTGCATTTTCCAATGCAGCACAAAAAGTTCAAATGTGACCAAAACTGGTATGTGATAGCCGGTTTTCTTACCCGCTCAGGGTAAGTCCAGGCAGCTTTCCAATATACTAAATATATGATATTGCCTGTTATTGTATTTAACTTTTGTTCTGTTGTTTAACCTAATGTACGGGGTTGTCTCCTGAGCTTAAGATCTCTGAAAACAGTGATTAGGTAACTGAGGATTTGGGCATCAGACAAATGGCTAGCAGTTAACTCACCAACAATGGGACTGGTGATGTGTGTAGTGGCTTGGGGTGAGTGGAGATGGGCTTATGTGGGGTACAATGACCACCTCCTTAGTAAACCTCGGGGGAAAATTCATGGACTTCTCTCTCTTTGAAGAGTGGTTATCTTGGTATTGGAAAGACCTGCTTTTGTTTGATTGATTGTTTAAAGCAAAAGCACTTTGCTATGACTTCTTTTTGTTTAGTGGATCTCAAGGTTACTCTGTCTAGCCACTGGGAATGGCCAGGGAAGAGCTCGTAACTGGTTAAAGTAAGAGAACTGAAGTTCCAAAGAAAACATCAATTTGCTCCCACTCTTTCAGCACCAGACCAGATGCTCAGCAGTGGGTACATGTAGAAGGAGAGCAACAGCAACGTAACAGTAATAAACATTTCATGTGCCGGCAGCTACTGTAACAGGAAAATCTAAGGTAAATGGCTTGCAGTGCCCATGTGGGATGTGCTATGGATATGCCTCTCACATGTGTCTTGCATATGGCACCCGTAGTATAGTATAGAAGGTGAAAATACAATAAAATCTCTTCCACTTTTCTGGGGGTTGCTGTGTAGCAAATAGTGGCTACATGTAGAATGAGGGAAATCTGTATAGTTTGTTATAATATAGCAGCCTTAATAATAATCAACTTCGTGCCTGCACTGAATAAAGTGGTCATTGTGCAGTTTCTTCCTTTTTAGTGATAATACCTTACAATTATATAAATATGCATTACAGCACCACCAGAGTCTCTCTTCCAGGTTCACCTACATCTGTCCATCTGCACACCTTCTGTTCAACATCTAATTGTGGAGTGTAGTCTATAGATGGTCATTGTTGCCTCACACCTACCCTGTATTCTCTAATGTTTATCTGTAATAAAGCAAACGTTTTGATCTCCACCTGCCTAACTCCTTTGCCTATCTCAACTGGTCTAGAACTCATACAGGGAGAAGAGTCCTATTGAGTGGGCCTCCCTCAAATCCCAGGGGTGAAGAGTCATGGCAGCTGATGGTAAGTACCCAGTATAGTTTCTGGCACAATAAAGGAGAGCAGCTCTTAATTAAAGAGTGATTTGGGATGTAATAGACTTGCTCCCACTTGATCTTCCCTAAAGGTGGAGAGAAGAAGACACAGCAGGTAGACCTGGCAGGTCAGAAAAGGCAGAGGCTCCAAGAACCTGTACGGACTTTTGGAAGGGAAACAGCATTGCCACCCTGAGCTGAACTGCCTCGGCAGCACATAAAGTATGTCATCAGGAGGGTGTAGATTGTTTTGATGATTTTATAATTATTCCTCTACACCCATCTACTATATACATCACCCATACTGTCCTGTTACTCTCTCTCTCTCTCTCTCTCTCTCTCTCTCTCTCTCTCTCTCTCTCTCTCTCACACACACACACACACACACACACACATACACACACACGTGAGCTCTATGAGTGCACAGACCCTGTCAGTCTTATTCAACATTGTATCCCCAGAGTCTATAACAGTATCCAGAGCATTTAAAGCATTCAGAGAGTACAGCTGTTGAATTGATTCAGCCACTTACTCATTCATTCTGCAAACATTCATGGAGTGCTCACTATGTGCTAGGCACTAGGATAATAAGCCTTTTCATGTGTGGTGTGTTGGAAATAGGCAAGGGTTCCAAAACTTCCCCTGCTTTATGACTCACAGCAATCAATGTATCTCTCTGGGTCTCCGTTTCCTTACCTCCAGAATGAGGCATTAGCCCGACAGGCATGGCTCAGTGATTGAACTTCGACCTATGAACCGGGAGACTGCAGTTCAATTCCCAGTCAGGGCACATGCCCAGTTCGTGAGCTCAATCCCAAGTAGGGGGCATACAGGAAGCAGCCAATCAATGATTCTGTCTCATCACTGATGTTTTTTTCTCTCTCTCTACCCTGTCCCTTCCTCTCTGAAATCAGAATGAGGGACTAGCCCATGAGTTCTTCCTTCTCTTCCATGGCCACCATTTTCCTGAGGATGAAGGCTGACCCTCCATGGTCATGGAAAGCAATCCAATTCTTCAGGGGACTTGTTCTTGGCCTGGAAGATTGGTGGCAAAGAGACAATTTGTTTGGCCAATGATGCTTGGGCTCACACCATGAAGAAATGCTTTTCTAGACCATGACCAGTGAAGCCTTCCTCTGCTTCTGGGATTTATTTAACCTTTCAGAACTTGGAGTTTCTCCAGAGTTTTTGAGTAACTGTTGTTTTTCTTCAACATGTGCCATGTTGGAGGAGCGCCAAGCCTGGTAGGCATTTGTCTTTATTTATTTATTTATTTATTTATCCAGAATGTTATATTTTACAATTGCCATGGGAGTAGGCATTACCAATTGGCAGAATGCTTAATGGGAACCTGTCATAACTGCGGCTCCATGAGTCTTCTTGCAAAGTTAACTTTGAGATGGGTCTCATTAACCCTCACATATTTGATGAGAAAATCCCATAAATCCAAAAGGCAAAAGAGGAATTTAAGGAAGAAGTCATCTATTTCCTTCTTCACACAGATATTTCCCTTTTCTTAAAGGGGATGGTCATGTTTCTCAGAGCCCCAAAGTGTGAGGTGATCCCAGACATTCTGCCTCTGCCAGTCAGGCAACAGACTTGCCTTAGACCTCTGAGCCACATCCGATTATAGTCCACTCCTTGTGACCCACCTGATCTCTGCTAGTCCGGGAGCTTCCACAGCTGCCCATGGGACCTTGAGCAAGTTTCCCTCTCTGAGATGAAGTATTTTTTCCTGAAGCTGATCCAGTGAATTCTGGGGTCCTCTCTAATTCTAGCATTTTGTGTGTCTGAGATTCAGTGTCACACTTTTATTCTCTCTTTTTAAAAAAATATATTTTATTGATTTTTTACAGAGTGAAAGAGAGAGGGATAGAGTTAGAAACATCGATGAGAGAGAAACATCGATCAGCTGCCTCCTGCACACCTCCTACTGGGGATGTGCCCGCAACCAAGGTACATGCCCTTGACCGGAATCGAACCTGGGACCCCTCAGTCCACAGGCTGACACTCTATCCACTGAGCCAAACCGGTCAGGGAACACTTTTATTCTCTTGAGACATCCACAACTCCAGGTCCTGCCTGCTTAGATCTTCTTGGATTTCATTCTTGTCTGCCTTTGACCTTAGACAGGTGTGTGCAGACTTTTTTGGTAAAGACCGGTTAGTAAATGTTTTAGGCTTGTCGTCATATGGTCTCTGTTGCAACCATTCAGCTCTGCCATTATAGCTGAAAGCAGCCAGGAACAACATGTAAGGAATGGGTGTCTGAGTTCTAATATAACTTCATTTGCAAAAGCAGGTGACTGGCCCACCAGCAGTAGTTTACGACTTCTGATTTAAAGTATCTTCAGGACACTCCCAGCATCCTTTACTTTCTCACCTCAGTCCGCATACACACAGGTCCTGGTGCATCCTGACCAGCCCCGCTGACTGCACCCTAGCATCATGCTCAAGTAATTTCAAAATGGGAGTTATTTGACCCCTTTTCCACATAAAGCAGCTACAGTGCATCTGTTTTGTTTTATTTGTTTACCCATATATCCACTTATCCTTTCTGCCGTAAATTCCATTCAACATACATGTTCTAATCATCTACCCAAGGGCAGACACCCTCTGAGTTCTGGGAAGACAGGCCCCCGCTCAGCACTGCCAGGGAACCTGGGCACATTTGATGAGAACTGTCCAAGGCCTAGTCAGGTTGCTGGCCTGATTCCTTCCTCTCAGTGTGTGCCCAGGGTCCTAAGAAATACCTGCGTTCTAATTGTCTTGCCTTTGTTTAATTTGTAAGTATGTCCACCTCCTCCACCTCTCTCTTGGTTCCCTTCATTTGAGGAGGCATTTCTGCTCAGTTAAATGAGACCTGATCATATTTTCTATCTGTCCAGAGAGGACATTACAAACAGCAGGAAGGACTCTGAACAGAAGTAAATTACCTTTGGGATAGCATTACCAAAGAGAATACTTCATTCTTAGAATTTCTATATACTCATATAGAATTCTAGCTGAACCATGGGGGGCTGGGGGGAATGCCAAAATAGCCAGGTTAGCTAAATCACTCCTGTGGCAAGAAGATTTCACTAGGAAGGAAAAAAAAAAAAAAAAAAAAGAGGAAAATCAATATTTCTTTGTCTAGGCTAGGAAAAGTGCTAAAGCTATTTAGGTTATTAAAGAGCAGTGACTACAAATAAAAAACAATACCTCTCATCATTAGCAGTAACATTGCTGTTGAGTTTTATATCTCTTATCAGGAGATCCACATAAATTCTCAGATGTAGCACACTTGGAAAGTCAAGTGACCCCCAAATCTTGGACACAAAAAATTTGAGAAGAGAATGTTTTGATTTGAAATTACAATGGTATTTCTAATAACATATCTTGTGTTAATTTTTTAGGAGAAATGATTCTTTGGATAGCAGATGACGGTGATGATGATTTCATCCCGAACATGAATTCTATGAGTGGGTGCCTTGCCAATTTCAAACAACTGGAATTCTATTAATTCCTACTTCAGTATATTGAGTGAATGAGTGTGCCACATCTTTTTTTGTTTCGTTTTTCCTCCATCTTTCCTTTCTCAAATGTTTATTGAGCCATCTATGAGGGTTTTTTTTTTTGTTGTTGTTTTCTTTTCCATTTTTTTTATTAAGGTATTATATGTGTACATATCTTACCATTGCCCCCCCCCACCCCACTCCCATACATGCCCTCATCCCCCAATGTTTTGCATCCGTTGATTACTTTTATATACATGCATATAAGTCCTTCGGTTGATCTCTTATTTCCCCCACCTCTCCCTAACCTTCCCGCTGTAATTTGACAGTCTGTTTGATGCTTTACTGCCTCTGTATCTATCTTTTTGTTCATCAGTTTATAATGTTTTTTATTATCCACAAATGAGTGAGATCATGTGGTATTTTTCTTTCATTGACTGGCTTATTTCACTTAGCATAATGTTCTCCAATTCCATCCAGGTTGCTACAAATGGTAAGAATTCCTTCTTTTTTATGGCAGCATAGTATTCCATTGTGTAGATGTACCATAGTTTTCTGATCCAGTCATCTGCTGACGGGCACCTAGGCTGTTTCCAAATCTTAGCTATTGTAAATTGTGCTGCTATGAACATAGGGGTGCATATATCCTTTCTGATTGGTGTTTCTAGTTTCTTAGGATATATTCCTAGGAGTGGGATTACTGGGTCAAATGGGAGTTCCATTTTCAGTTTTTTTGTTTTGTTTAGTTTTGTTTTTAATGGACTTGGCCTGAGCAGTAACCTGGGCAAGTTTGCTCTGTGCTCTTTTTTTTTTTTAATTTAATAAATCTTTATTGTTCAGATTATTACAATTGTTTCTCCTTTTTCCCCCCATAGCTCCCCTCCACCTGGTTCCCACCCCACCCTTTGCCCTTACCTCCCCCCACGCTGTCCTCATCCATAGGTGTACGATTTTTGTCCAGTCTCTTCCTGCACCCTCCATACCCCTTTCCCCCTGAGAATTATCAGTCCACTCCCTTTCTATGCCCCTGATTCTATTATATTCACCAGTTTATTCTGTTCCTCAGATTTTTAATTCACTTGATTTTTAGGTTCACTTGTTGATAGATATGTATTTGTTGTTCATAATTTTTCTCTTTACTTTTTTCTTCTTCCTCTTCTTTAAGAATACCTTTCAGCATTTCATATAATACTGGTTTGGTGGTGATGAACTCCTTTAGCTTTTTCTTATCTGTGAAGCTCTTTATCTGACCTTCCATTTTGAATAATAGCTTTGCTGGGTAGAGTAGTCTTGGTTGTAGGTTCTTGCTATTCATCACTTTGAATATTTCTTGCCACTCTCTTCTGGCCTGCATAGTTTCTGTTGAGAAATCAGCTGACAATCGTATGGGTGCTCCCTTGTAGGTAATTAACTGTTTTTCTCTTGCTGCTTTTAAGATTCTCTCTTTGTCTTTTGCTCTTGGCATTTTAATTATGATGTGTCTTGGTGTGGTCCTCTTTGGATTCCTTTTGTTTGGGGTTCTGTGGGCTTCCTGGACTTGTAAGTCTATTTCTTTCACCAGGTCGGGGAATTTTTCTGTCATTATTTCTTCCAATAGGTTTTCAGTATCTTGCTCTCTCTCTTTTTCTGGCACCCCCATAATTCGGATGTTGGTACGTTTGAAGTTGTCCCAGAGGCTTCTTACACTATCTTCAACTTTTTGGATTCTTTTTTCTTTTTTTTGCTTTTCCGGTTGAGTGTTTTTTGCTTCTTTGTATTTCAAATCTTTGACTTGATTCTTGCGTTCCTCTAGTCTGTTGTTGGGTCTCTGTATAATATTTTTTATTTCAGTCAGTGTATGTTTAATTTCTAGTTGATCCTTTTTCATATCTTCGAGGGTCTCATTATATTTATCGGCCTTTTCTAGTATATTCTTGAAGAGCCTTATAACCGTGTTTTTGAATTCTATATCCAGTCGTTTGTTTTCCTCCATTTCTTTCGTTTGTGATCTGTTTCTTCGTCTCCTCATTTTTCACTGCTTCTCTGAGTTGGTAGAGTAGCTTTGTGTGCTAGGTTTCCTATATGGCCCAGTGGGTCGGCCTCCCCAGTTAACCTGAGGTGGACACTCTTGGTGCCCCCCTTTGTGGACTGTGTGTACAGCCTTGTTGTAGTTAAGTCTTGATTGTTGTTGGTATCACTGGGAGGAAATGACCTGCAGGCCAGTTGGCTGTGAGGATCAGCTGTGTCTACGCTCCATTTTCAGTTTTTGAGGAAACTCCATACTGTTCTCCACAGTAGCTGCACCCGTCTGCATTCCCACCAGCAGTGCACGAGGGTTCCTTTTATTCCGCATCCTCGCCAGCACTTGTTGTTTGTTGATTTGTTGATGATAGCCATTCTGACAGGTGTGAGATGGTATCGCATTGTCGTTTTGATTTGCATCTCACGGATAATTAGTGACTTTGAGCATGTTCACCTATGAGGTTTTAAGAGCTGAACCTGGTTCTGGATGATTCTCCTGCTTCAGATCTTTGGTATCTGGCCCTTGCTGCAAGGTTGAATGAAACACAATTTGTCCCATGTCTGCCTCTCCAGCTTCATCCCGCCTCCCTTCTCATGCTCCTCCTGCTGCAGTCATCTGGACCTTAGTTTCTCTCACAGGCCCCCGCCCTCTTTCCTCAGAGCCTTCCCACTTAGTGTTCCCTATGCCCATCCTCCCTCCATCAAACTCCACCACACAACCTGAGATACACTTAACTTCCCCCACTTAACTCCTCACCAACCTTAAGGTTGAGGATTAAATGTCTTCGTTAGGGAAGTCGTCCCTGACTTCATCGACTTGGTTTGATCTTATTATATGCATTTAGGGCGCACGTTACAATTCAGTCAACTACTTAGGTAGTTACTGTAATTATTTGTTGGATGCCTCCTTTCTGCTTCGAATGCTAAACTTCATGAGGGTAGGGACTGGTTCACCACCATCCCATGGCTTTAAACACCGTGCTGACCACAGGCTGGAGAAGCCCCCATACTCTGCATGGGGAAATGGGACATGAAGTAGAACCTGGGAAACTCCAAGGATAAACTTCATCCAATTTCAACATTTTGCCTCTAAAATTAGTCTTGTTAAAGAAGAAGAAGATCGTGATTACACACACAGGAATTTTTTTTACTAGACTTTATTGTTTAGAGCAGTTTTAGGTTCACAGCAAAATTGAGTATAAAATACAGAGACTTTCTATATACCCACTGTCCCCACACAGACACTACCCCCCCGCCCCCCGAATCGATGAACTTACACTGACACATCATTATCACCCAAAGTCCATAGTTTACATTAGGTTTCACTCTTGATGTTGTATATTCTATGTGTTTGAACAAATGTGTAATGACATGTATCCACCATTAAAGTATCATACAGAATAGTTTCACTGCCCTAAAATTCCTCTGTGCTCTGCCTGTTCATCTCTTCCTCCCTTCTAAGCCTTGGCAACCACTGATCCTTTCACTGTCTCCATAGTTTTGCCTTTTCTAGACTATCTTCTACTTAGAATTGTGCTTTATGTAGACTTTCCAGATTGGCTTCTTTCACTTATTAATACGCATTTTGGGTTCCTTCCATGTCTTTTCATGGCTTGATAACATTTATGTTCAGTTCTGAGTAATATTTCATTGTCTGAATGCGCCACAATTTATGTATCATTTACCTAGAGAAACAATTATGAATAAAGCTGCTAAAAACATCCATGTGTAGGTTTTTGTGTGGATGTACTTTTTCAGCTCTTTGGGGTTGATATACTAAGGAGCATGGTAAAGAGGATGTTTAGTTTTGTAAGAAACCACCAAACTGTCTTCCGATGTGGCTGGACCATTTTGCATTCCCATCAGCAAAGAGTGAGAGTTGCACTATCTGGACAGACAGCATTCGGTGTGGTCCGAGTTCTGGGTCTGGGCCATTCTAATAGGCACCTAGTGGTGTCTCGGCATCTTAATTTGCTTTGCTCTGATGATGTGGAGCATCTTTTCAAATGCTTAATCGAAGTCTGTTTATTTTCTTTGGTGAGGTGTATTTTGGTATTAAGGTTTTGGGCACATTTTAAAATCAGGTTGCTTGTTTTCTTATTGTTGAGTTTTAAGAGTTCTTTGTATATTTTGGATAATAGTCTTTATCAGATGTGTCTTTTACAAAGATTTTTCTTCCAGTCTGTGGCTTGTCACTTTTCTTTTCAACTTGAAATCTTGACCTTTTTCTGGTCATAGTATTATACTCTTTAGATTCTTACAGCCTTTTCTGGTTTTCCTATTCTAGAACTAGGAAAATATTTCAGAGCCCTTCTCCCCCTCCTACATGTTTTCCCCTCCCACATCCAGAGGCCCAAATTCTAGGCTGTCATTTGGTGTCAGTTACATCTGAAGAAAAGTTTCCAAAAATTCGTGGCACCATACATTGTAAGCGGGGCTTGCCTGTAACATACAGCATTTAAACTGAATTACTGTTTTACTTCAGCCTTAGCAGTGAAATAAAACTCTCCAACAACAAAAATAAAGCCTATAAAAGAACACAAGAGATTTCAGTTATGTCTTCCCTTTAAAAATAATTTAATTATTAGGAAAATAATTAGGACAACAGGCTAACTCAAGGTCCTTGTCGCCCATCCTGGGACCAGTCTCTATTCAGTGTGTATACAGGCAGTCCAGGTTTCCAATTGGGTGATGCATTTTGGAAATATTGAATAAGTGCAAACATTTTTTCTGTGGTCTTTCTGTCCCCTGTCAGTCTTACTGGGTTCTCATTTCCGGGCTGGAGGCACCTACATATTTTGACTCACTTTAGCCTGGCAGCCTGCCCCTCCCCCCCACCCTTTTAACCTGTCATTTTATTGCTGTGTATTTTCAGAGTTTGGTTCCACAGATTAGATCCTTAACTCAATTGTCTATGTCTTTTTCACATGAACTGCTTTAAAGGAAAATATGGTGAAGTGATTGTTTTCTCTGATGATAACCTTTCTAAGTTTCTGCTTCCTTCTCTGCTAAATGGAAAACAGTAGTAATTCCTACCTCAGGGTTGTTGTGAGGTTGAGTGAGATAATGCAGGCATTTGATGTTATTCCTGGCGAGTAGCAAGAGTTCCATAAATATTGGTGGTAATGGTAGTGATGATAATGAAGACAGGATCACGAGCCCTGTTTATTTCTATTCTGTACATCGATACCTGGCTGTGGAAGAGCAGCATTTCAATGTTCCCCAGGGCCCTTGGAGCTGCAACAGGCATACAGCTGCAAATATGCAAATGACTTATGCAAGCAGGGACTGTGGCATGACCTCATGGCCCCCTTTTAGGCCATATTTTTCTAGGTAAATTAAGTTTACAAAGCAGCATCTCACAATACAGATGACAAGTATGTACTTTGGGATCAGTGGAATCCAGTATTCAAAGTTAGAATGTCCCAGACAATCTGGGTTGCTTTATTTTCCTCCCATAAGACTTTCTCTTATTAATTGTTTTTAAATTATATATCTATATCTTTATATATATAAAGTCAGCGACCAAAATGCTATAATGGCCAGAATGACTGGGCACTATGATGCCCACTGCACCAGCAAACCACTGATCGTGGGTGGAGCCAGTGGCCAACCTCTGTCGGCCCCTCCCCCTGGCTGGCCCCACCCCTGATTGGCCCCCACCACCTCGATCAGCCTGCGGCCCCTCCCCACAGCCAGCTCTGCCCCCTATCGGACCCCCTACCCCAATCAGGGGCGAGGCCTGCTGGCCAATCGCCTGAGGCCCCTCCCCCCAGGCCATCTCCTCCTCCTGACAGGTCCGGCCTAGATCCACCCTGATCAGGGCTGGGCTGGCTGGACCCCACCCATGCACGAATTCGAGCACTGGGCCTCTAGTAATTGTAATAATACTCATTGTAAAGACATTAAAAATTACAGAAATAAAAAAGGAGAGAAAATTAACATCATCCAAGCTTTTACTACCCAGAGACAAACACTGTTAAGATTTTGATGACTTCATTTGTATATGTGTGTGTACATGTGTGGAGAGAGATTGAGATTTGCTTCCTTTTCAGTTCTTTGACCTCATTATCAGAACCTGGATTTTCTTTTTCATGTGTTAGATGCAGATTCCTTGATCTCCGGGAAAGGTGGGGTTGGTTTCTGATGGAGAGGTAGCCCTGTGATCCAGTTTTGGCTAATTCAATGAAAGGGGAATTACAAGGAGATTTTGACTCCTTCCAAATACATTGTTACCAAACGAATTTTTTAAGCCCTCTGAGGTACTCCTCAGTAAGTAGTAGTTTCAAGACTCTTGGTATGTCAGGATGTCTGGGAAAGGTTCATCATTTCTAAATGGTCTATATTCACTTGACTCGTATATTCCTTCATCATCATTCATTTCTTTGTTATTTCTTCATTCACTCCACAAACATGCAGCCTATCAACTTTGCCCTCAAAAAGTTTAAAACCCAGTGGAGGAGACAGAATTCCAGACAGAATGAAGGGATCTCCAGCTTAAAGGGTCACCGCAAGTTCTAAGAGCATGGATGAGTAACAGGAGACAAGAGCAATGGGGCAGGATGCTGGTAGTTGGGGCATTTGACCTGCAAATCTTCAAAAGTAATTAGTAATTGGAAACAAAGGACACACTTTTCAGATGCTCACCATCATTGGTGTGGCAGCTCTCATTTATTAAGAACTTACTTTGTGCCCACTGTGTGAAGCACTGTCGTGTATCATCTCGTTTAATCCTCCTGATCTACGAGGTAGGGACATCAGAGGCTCAGCAGATACAAATGACCTGTCTGGGGTCTCGTGGCCAGGAAGCAGACACCCTGTATCACACCCCCATCTATTAGTCTCGGGGGCCTGTGCTCTTAAGCATCACAGTCCATGATGGCATCTGGGTGTGGCCTTGCCGGGAGGTTGGGACCACATCCCAGCGCTTCTTAGATTCCTCGCTGACAGTGGAGATTTGACTGAATAGGTAACCTAAATCTCCAGATTTCCAGCTCCAATGGCTCAGCTGAGTAACTTTCTTTCTTTGGGGGATTTCCTCCTAAGTTTTACACCTCTCGTCTCTGCCAGTTACCGAATGTGTGGAAGAAAGGGGGAAAGATTTGTAGTGGCACAGGGTAGGATAAGGAGAGGGAGGGAGGAAGAAAACACTGACGCCAGGAGCAAAACTAAGAAAGACTAGGAAAAAACCATATCTGTGCAAGAGGCAGCGTAACACCCCAGGGACTCCTAGAAGATGCACAGACCCAGGACTCTGATAGCGTTTGTTCGCTCAGGCCCACATCCCCCAAACCTAGAGCGAGTCCAGGGGAACAATTGAGCCATCCATTTAGCATAACTTATTTTAACTCCTGGCTAGAAGCCAGGCTTGTAGCTCTGTACTCACAATGTGTACTCACAGAACGTGAAACTGCTCCACATCCAGGATAACAAAGCAACTGTTAATGGGAGTAATTAAGAGCCTTGGGGGTGATTTATACCTTTTGTTACTGTTCCAGTTGAAGTTACCAAAGACAACAATTATTAGTATCACAGGTGATCCTTAACCCAGCAGGGAAGCCGGGGAAAGCTGGCTGCAGATCTTGTTTTCCCAAACCTAGGGTTCACAGAAAACAACCAAGACGGATTCCTAGTCCAGAGCATTTGGGGGAGAGTTGGCTCTGCTTGGAAAATAGGAAAATCTTTAGCTTCTTTAATGAAGATAAGATATTGACAAAATTGTAAAGGAGAGGATGATAGCACTCCAGTGATGATTTTCCTGAGAAACACTTAACTTTATTGGCTAAATTTTAAAATAAAATCTTTAAAACCTCTGTTTCTGTGGGTACTAAGAAGGTGGTTACAGAGGGGAAGTATTGTGTGTAAGTTGATTGCAGTGGCTGGTTAGTGCTGTAGGTGAAGAGGGACCCACATCCTGGGGTTCATCTTCAAAAAGTGAAATGGTGTCCAAGAGGGAAGGATGAGAGCCTGGGGGGGATTCTGTTGCTCTGCAGGGAAGATATCAGAGCTGTGCAAGTTATCAACCATCCTTTGTAGCCAGCTCTAGGCCTACCCTGTTATTCACACGCCTGTTCTGGCTTTCCCAGCAGCTGCACAACAGACGGCTACTCTAGGCTCTAACTGGTCTAGGCATAGTCAACTGCCCACCAAGATGATCCTAGTGGGCTGTATTCCAGCTGGGAATGGCACATTGCCCCAAACTCCTTCTATATATTTTTGAGTTATAATTTATCCTATGTAATAAAAGCATAGTATGCAAATTGTCCCCTCAACCAGGAGGTCATCCGGGAGTTCGACCAGGGGGCGGGGCTGGCCGGGGGAAGGGCGGGAGGCCCTGGCCGGCAGCCGGCAGCTGCTAGGGACCCTACCAGTGCACGAATTTCATGCAGTGGGCCTCTAGTATATCATAAAATGCACCATTTAAAAGTGTAAATTCAATGGTTTTTAGTATATTCACAAGGTTGTGCAACCATCACCACTATCTAATTCCAGAACATTTTTAACATCCCCCAAAAGAAATCCTGTCTCTATTGATTTGCCTATTCTGGACATTTCATGTAAATGGAATCATGTGCTATGTGGCCCTTTGTATCTGGCTTCTTTCACTTACCATAATATTTTAGGTTTCATCCATGTTATGGCATGCATCAGTACTTCATTCCTTTATGTGGCAGAATCATAGTCCATTGTATGGCTATACCATCTTTTGTTTATCCATTCATCAGTTGATGTACATTTGGGTTGTTTCCACCCTTTGGTTATTCTGAATGCTTTCATGTACAAGTTTTGGTGTGAACATATATTTTTAATTATCTTAAATATACACCAGGAGAATTGCTGGGCCATATGGTTGCTCTATGTTTAACATGTTGAGGATCCACCAAACAGTTTTCCACAGTGGGTATACTATTTTACAGTTCTACCAGTAATGTATAATGTGAGGGTCCCAATTTCTACATATCTTCCCCAGTACTTCTTATTCTCTTTTTTATTATAGCCATTCTTGTGGGTGTGAGCTGATATCTCATTGTGGTTTTGATGTGCATTTCCCTAATAAGTAATGATGTTCATGCACTTATTGTTCATTTGCATACCTTCTTTGGAGAAATGTCTATCAAATCCCTTCCCCTTTGTAATTGGATTGTTTGTCTTTTGATTGTTGAATTGCTAGAGTTCTTCATATATCCTGAATGCTAAACCCTTCTCAAATATGTGATTTTCAAATATATTCTCCCATTCTGTGAATTGTCTTTGTTTACTTAATAGTGTCTTTTTAAACATAAATTTTTAATTTTGATGACGTCTAATTTATCTATTTTTTCTTGTACTTTAGGTGTCATACTTAAGAAACTATTTTCTAAATTAAGGTTGAAAATTTCTGACTTACAAAGATTTATACTTATATCTCTTTCTGAGACTTTTTATAATTTTGGCTCTTCTATTTTGGGCTTTGATTAATTTTGAATTAATTTTTGTATATTGTGTGGGATAAAGGTCAAAATCTATTCTTTTTCATGTGGACATCCATTTTTTCCAACATCATTTGCTCAAAAAATTGTTCTTTCTCCATTGAATTGTCTTGGCACCCTTGTTAAATCTATTTGCCATAGATGGATATATTTATTTCTAGACTTTCAGTTCTATTCCAGAGAGCCATATGAATTTCCTTATGCCAGTACCACACTTTGTTTTTTTATTACTGGAGATTTGTAGTAAGTTTTGAAATCAGGAAGTATGAGTCTTTCAAATTTATTCTCATTTTTGAGGATTATTTTGGTTACCTTGGGTCCCTTGCATTTCCACATTAATTTTTATAGCATCCTACATAAATATTTTTGTGTATAATCTGGATTATTTCCTTAGGTAAATTTTTAGAAACAGAATTATTGGATCCAAGGGTAAGAGACTTTTTAAAATTCTTTGTACATATCATCAAATTACTACTAAAGGGTTATAAGAATTCCTACTTCTACCTGCAGTACATGCCTTCCTGTATGCTTACCAACCATGGGTATTATAATTTTCTTTAATTCCTGCCAATCTGTTGGAAAAATATGATAACTAGTCTTTTCACCTTAATTCCTTTGACTTCTAAGAAGTTGAGCGTTTTAATACCTACTTGATTTTTTTTATGTTCATACTTCTGTGTTAGTGCTTCATCTCCCAGGATTTTTACCTATTATATTATGATTTTTACATCTCATAATAACACTGCATTTGAGATGAAGGAGTCCTCTGGTTAGCAGCATTGGAATTGCCTTTTTCAAGTTTCTTTTCTTCTAATTACTGAAAGTTAGGAAATACAGAAAAATATAAAAAATAAATAAAAATTGCCCAACCTCACCACTCTGAGGTCACCAATCCTCCAAAAATGAGAAATACCATTTCCTAGCTTAAAGGGTAAAATAATTTTGAGACTTTTGATACATATTTTCAAATTTACTTTCAGAAAGGTTGTGTCAACTTGTGGATCCTTCGCCATTTAGAGACTACAGAAAGAAATAATGAATTGATAGGCATGAGGAACCTAGTTTTAGAGATGGCATGTTTTGAGTCCATTACTCGGGGACATACTTCATTAGGATCAGACGTCTGGTTGGCAAACAGGGTCATTTCAAGACCTTTATAGGCCTTATACATCCCTACTTTTTAAAATTTTTATTGATTTCAGATAGAGAACGGGAGAAGGAGAGAGAGATAGAAACATCAATGATGAGAGAGAATCAATTGGCTGCCTCCTACACATCTGGAGGAAATCAAGCCTGCAACCCAGGCATGTGCCCTGATTTCCTCCTACTGGAAATCAAGCCTGCAACCCAGGCATGTGCCCTGATTGGGAATCAAACTGTGACCTCTTAGTTCATGGGTTGACACTCAACCACTGAGCCAAACCTGCTACGCTAGGCATTCTTGCTTTTGAAGGCCCTACCCATATCATACCAGATACATACAATGCACTCACATCCAAAATCACATGCTTTTTTTTTTTTTTTTTTTTTGCCATACAAAATTTTTTTAAATAGAGTTTAATTTTTTAAAAATATTTTTTATTGATTTTTCACAGAGAGGAAGGGGGAAGGATAGAGAGTTAGAAACATTGATCAGCTGCTTCCTGCACACCTCCTGCTGGGGTTGTGCCCACAACCAAGGTACATGCCCTTGACCAGAATCGAACCTGGGACCTTTCAGTCCACAGGCCGACGCTCTATCCACTGAGCCAAACTGGTTAGGGCTGCCATAGAAAATTTTAACTCATTTTCATATTAGTAAGTTTCCTAAGAATTAATTTTTTGTGATTTAAACTTATACAGTATATCTGATGATACAATCATTGACTTATAGTGAACCAATTGATATAATATTACATTTTATAAACAAGTACTAGTTTTTATTTCACAAGGTTCCTTTTTTCCCTCATTTTTAAAAAATTGTAGATTCACACACAGTTTTAAGAAAGACTACAGAGGGATGTCTTGCACATCTTGTCGTTTTCCCCAATAGTTAAGTAACATATTGCAAAACTGCAGTATGGTATCACAAGCAGGATTTTGACATTGATACCAACCACTGTCTTATTCAGGTTTCCCATTTTACTTATTCTCATTCATGTGTGTATATTAAGTCCTAAGCAATCTAATCACCTGTGTACATTCCAACACAGTTAAGATACTAAACTGGCCCTAACTGGTTTGGCTCAGTGGATAGAGCATCGGCCTGCAGACTGAAGGGTCCCAGGTTCAATTCCGGTCAAGGGCATGTACCTTGGTTGCGGGCACATACCCAGTAGGGAGTATGCAGGAGGCAGCTGATTGATGTTTCTAACTTTTTATCCCTCTCCCTTCCTCTCTGTAAAAAAATCAATAAAATATATTTTTAAAAAGATACTAAACTGTTCCAATATCACAAAGATCCCTCATGTCACCCTTTTGCAATGTTCTTTTAATAGTTTGGGGAGAGTACATTTTTTTAGGTTTCAAATACTTTTCAAAGAGATCCATATTTATCTAAGCGCCGTGATCTAGTGCCTACTGGGTGGAATTGGTGGTCATTTGTATATGGGTGGAAGTTCTGTGAGCCTATTACAAGAGAGTCAATTTCATAAAGTTAGAGACAAAATAGTACAGTTGCAAAGGGTCCTAACCCAAGAATTGAACTTCCTGGGTTCAAAAATCCCAGCACTAGTATTTCTTGATAGTGTGACTTTGCACCAGTCACTTAAGCTCCCTAAAGTGCCAGTTTTCTCATACTTACCATAAGGTATTTGAGAGTTTGAATGAGAAGATCTGCTTAGATCAGCCATTTTCAACCTTTTTCATCTCATGACACACACTAATTACTAAAATTCTGTGGCATACCAAAAAAAAAAATTTTTTTGCCAATCTAACAAAAAACAGGTATAATTTTGATTGATTTACAAAATAATAATAATAGTAATTACCTATCTTTTGGCTCCAAAGTGACTTTTTAAAAATTAGGTGTCTATACTTGTATATAAGGATTTCTGGTACCAATAATTAACCAATCAAATGCAACCTTATTATGCAACATGACCAATAAGATGTTACTATATTATATGACCTATATATTTATGGTTCAAGACAGGGCATTCACACCAGACAGGTATTGTTGTTTGGGCTGTTGTCATTTTTTAATTTGACAATCTAAGAGAAAAGAGGTCAGTGCCTCTTGACTAAACAGTCAGGTATTGCATGTTTTAAAAATTGTTGCAGCACACTGGTTGAAAATTGCTGGCTTAGATCCAAGCAGGGCACATAGTAGTTGTTCAATGTGTTAGATGATATTTGTGTGAGATTTGCTTGAAGAAGGAGGTTGGAATAGAAGGATGCAGAAGTGTCTCAGGAGTGACTCAACAGGTCTGATAAAAATCAAGAAGCAGGGCAGGAGAATTCTCTGCAAAGTTGTAAGGGAAAAGATTGGACTGGGTCTGACCGCCCCAGAGAATACTGCTAGCTCCAAATAGGCACCACCCTGTGCATGGGAAGAGCTGGACTGGCACTGGGACAAAAAGCACATTACAGGCTTGCCCAGATGCTATTCAATCTCTGGGAGCAGGAGCACATCATTTTGTATCTGAGAGAGCTGCTCGGGGTAAAGAAGGGGGTCCCTGCTGAGGCCGTATTAATGCTGCAGCAGGAACCATTCTGAGGGATCCCTCAATAAAACTGAAAATGGATGGGGCCATAGCCAGAGCTCATTTTGCAGAGATGACAGGATCAGTGGAGTTTTAGGATTGCCAACAGGTTCTGAGTGAAATGCTGAAGTCTATTGAAACCTGATTAACAGCTACTCCGGGGGCTGAAATAAGCCACCTGACTGACTGGTGGAGAAAAATCCCTTCCTACACCAGTCTAGCATTCTATATCATATGGGGCTTCAGACAAGTTGAAAAATGAGTTAACAACTTTGAACCTGCCATAAAACTCTTATCGAAGTATTTATGGAGCACCTTACAAGGCGAATTTGCACAGCCTTTCTGGGTAGCTTTACTGGTATGGTTTTATTTAATTTAATGAGTATTAATTAGCTATTAGAACACCTGAGTTCAAGGCCTGGCTGTGCTGTTCATCAGTGCTGCCTAAACAAGTCCCTCTGTGTCTCTCGGCCTCAGTTTCCTCAACTAGGAAGGGGAAGAATTACTCTAGGTGACCACTGGGGCTCCTTCAGGCTCTGAGAATGCAGTGACTTTGTAAAAGCCATCTTTGGTACTGTGATTGACATCAAGAACATCTGAGAGGACACCTTCAATCTCTGGAGATTCATATATATGTATACTAGAGGCCTGTTACACGATATTCATGCAAGAATAGGCCTTCCTTACCCTGGCTTTGCTCCTGGCTGCCCGGGAGCCTGCAAGTCCTTGCTCCTGGCCAGAGCACCACTCTTATAGCTCCCTCCACCACTCCCCCCCGATACTCATAGCAGGTGTCCCATCCCTCCCAGCCGCTCCACGCCTGCATATGCAAAGTAACCTGCCATCTTTGTTGGGTTAATTTGCATGCTCACTCATGATTGGCTGTGGGCGTAGCAGAGGTATGGTCAATTTACATGTTTGTCTATTATTAGGTAAGATATACACACATATATACATACATACATATATATATTCAAAAAATTAAGAAACATCTAAATAGCATAATGAGAATTGTGTTTCAATCATTTTACTGACAAATTAATGTGCCTAATACATAAGGTACAACTATTTGTTTAACTTCTTTTGGAGAGAATGTTAAAGTCTAAATCAAAGGTTTTCATAAATGAGACCAGAGAAAAAATGATGATGTGGGATCTGTAAAATGATATTGTGAGATTTATGAAAGCATGATAAGTCGTGACCCCCTACCCTCAAGCTGTTTTCTGACTCACTGGGAAGGCAAAATACATACACCTGGGACAGAGAGAAATATAAGGCCTGAATTCATTTAATGTTGGATGAGCATCCAGGCAATGAGGACTAGGGCCATTCACTTACAGGGAAGGCAGGCTGGACCAGTGGAATCTCTGCCTGCTGTTGGAGGGGCAGGGCTTGGGTACTAAAGAAGGAGTGGTATCTCTTACTATTCTTTTTCTTGTTAATGTCTTTTTAATTGAATTTGTTGGGGTGACATTGGTTAACATAATGATATAGGTTCATGTTTACAATTCTATAATACATCATCTGTATATTGTATTATATGTTCACCATCCTAAGTCAAGTCTCGTTTCCTCACCATTTATCCCCCCTTTACCCTCTTCTACCTCCCATCAAGCCCTTTTCCCTCTGGGAATCACCATACTTTTGTCTGTGTCTCTGAGGATTGTGGGTGTGTTTTTTCTTAATCCCTTCACACTTTTCACCCAACCCCACATTCTCCCCTCCCCTCACCTCTGACAGCTGTCATTCTGTTCTCTATCTGAGTCTGTTTCTATTTTGTTAGTTTATTTTGTTTATTAGATTCCACATATGAATGAAATAGCACAATCATCTCACGGTCCCTCCATGCTTTCTCAAAGGATAATAGATCCTTCTTTTTTTACAGCTGCATAGTATTCCATTGTGTAAATGTATGATAGCCATTTTATCCATGCATCTGCTGATGGACACTTGGGCTGCTTACAAATCTTGGCTATTGTAAATAATGCTGCAATGAACATAGGGGAGCATATATTCTTTCAAATTAGTGTTTTTGGTTTCTTTGGGTATATTCCCAGAAGTGGAATCACTGGGTTATAAGGCAGTTCCATTTTTTAATTTTTTGAGGTAACTCTATTGTGCTTTCCACAGCGGCTGCACCAATCTAAATTCCCACCAACAGTGCACAAGGGTTTCCTTTCTCTACATCCTCGCCAACACTTGTTGTTTGATGACTTATTGATGATAGCCATTCTGAAATGTGTGAGGTGGTATCTCATTATGGTTTTAATTTGCATTTCTCTGATGATTTGTGATATTGAGCATCTTTTCATATGCCTATTGGCCATTTGTATGTCCTCTTTGGAGAAGTGTCTACTGGCGTTTAGGTCCTTTGCCCATTTTTTAATCCGATTGTTTGTTTTTTTGGTGTTGCGTTCTACAAGTTCTTTATAAATTTTGGATATTAACCTTTTATCAGATGTATCATTGACAAATATGTTCTCCAATTCAATGGTTCGTCTTTTCATTTTGTTGATGCTTTCTTTTGCTGTGCAAAAACTTTTTAGTTTGATGTAGTCCCATTTGTTTATCTTTTCTTTTGTTCTCCTTGACTGAGGCAATGTATCAGAAAAAATATTTCTATGAGAAATGTCTGAAATTTTTCTTCCTATGTTTTCTTCCAGGATTTTTATGATTTCAGGCCTAACATTTAATCCATTTTGAGTTTATTCTTGTGTATGGTGTATGAAGGTGGTCTAGTTTAATTTTTTTGTATGTATCTGCCCAATTTCCCAACAGCATTTATTGAATAGACCATCTTTTGTTAACTTCTGATTATGAAAATAATGCAAATGTTTCAAAAATCATTATTTTGCAAATAATGGAAACCCCAATTTAAGTTTGCTTGAATAATTAAGAGAATTTGTTAACTCATGTAACTGAAAAGTATAGATATAGATGATGATAATAAATGATGATGTAGTTATAAATATAGATAAATATCAATATGGATATCAATATAGCTAGACATAGATAATATAGATATAGATATAGATATAGATATAGATATAGATATAGATATAGATATAGATATAGATATAGATATAGATATAGATATAGATATAGATATAGAATAGATGATATGGATAGGTTTAGATATAGATGATGTAGATATAGATAATAAGATAGATACAGACATAGACATAGACATAGACACAGACACAGACACAGACACAGACACAGATATAGATATAGATATAGATATAGATATAGATATAGATATAGATATAGATATAGATATAGAATAGATGATATGGATAGGTTTAGATATAGATGATGTAGATATAGATAATAAGATAGATACAGACATAGACATAGACATAGACACAGACACAGACACAGACACAGACACAGACACAGACACAGACACAGATATAGATATAGATATAGATATAGATATAGATATAGATATGGTGTGTTTTGATCCAGAGAGTCAGTGGTGTCACCAGGGACAGCTTGCTTGGTTTCTCACCTCTGCTCTCCAAGGCATCTACTTTATCCTATGGCAGGCTCATTTTGTGATTACAAGATTAGCTATCAACAGCTCCCAAGACAAGTGCTTCCTTATTGATAGCAAGTGACAGAATTGTCCTCTTTTGTCCCAGTATTTCAAACAAGAGTCCAGAGACTCAGTGTGATAGGAATGGTTTAGGTCATGTGCCCACCCCTGAAACAATGCCTGGGGCCCAGCAGGACCCCAGCAAGCTGACTGGATCAGTCACAAACTCTGCCCCAGTCATGGCAGTAGAGATAAGGATCTTGGAGGTAGGCTCTCTGGACCACAAGGACCCCCAGATGGAAATTAGGCACAGCTGGCATGGAGCATGGATGCTGCAACCATAAATGTTTTATAATTTGTTAATAGTAGAAATTTTAGGAAGTACAGAGAATTGAAAATAAAAATCTCCTCTAACCCCAACACTTAGGGTTAATGACCATTAACACTGTAACAGATGCCCTTCCAGTCTTCTTTTTCTGAAAGAATTAACACTGTGCTTCAAGCACCATTTTATTTATTCTTAACCCAAGCGGTAGACATTATTAATGTCTCCATTGTGTAGACGAAAAAAGAGGAGTTACATAATTTGTTCAAGATCACACCACTAGTACTTGTTGAGCTTGTATTTGAACCCAGGTTTGTCTTTCTCTGGAACCCAAGCTTTTAGTCATTATGCCATCTTCCTTCATATATAACTGGTGTCATAGCATATGTCTAATTTTTGTTATGATTTTCTTCACTTACTGCTACATTGTGAGTTGTCACAGCCCTTAAATCCTAAGTTTTGTCTAGTGATTTAGAGCAGGTTTCCTTAGACACGGCTCTGAGATGTAGATTGGTGTGTAGGTGGTTCATTGGGGAACATCTCCTTTGAGAGAGTGGAAGAGGACTAGCAGAGGGAGAAGTTAAACCACAAAGAGGCCTCGGGCAATGCTATGGGAGCTCAGCAGCTGGGATGGCATTTAGAGTTGTTCCACCTGGAGGCAAGGGGACTGGGCCTTTACACCAGCAGCCACCAGGAAGTCTGACGTTGGGGTTGGGGTAGGAAGGTGGCTGTCTTGGGCTGAAGACAATTCCTGGGGAGATCTGGATAGGGCACCCCAGTACTTACTACAGCCAGGCAGTGTGGGGTGGGGAGAAGATTCCTAGAAGACAGGGGGATCGTTTGCATTCTCCTATTTCTCCTCATAGTACAGCTGCTCTAAATATTTTTCCAACCAGCATTTCAAACATTTCTTCTTTCCAAAAGCTTAGGATATGCTTTCCTGTTTCATATAAAAAAGCAAGCAGTGTGGTACAGTAGGAAGTGCACTGGGCATAGAGACAGAGACTGAGTATGAATCCGGGCTCCATCATTTACTAGCAGTGTGACCTGGAACAAATGTCTGCACTTCTCTAAAGCTCAGTTTCATCAACCAGAGCAGCATTGCTTAACATTGGTACTATTGACATTTGGGGCAGGATAATCGTTTTTTTTGAAGGGGGAACTGTGCTGTGCATAGTAGGATATTTAGCAGCATTGATGGTCTGTGCTCATTAGAGGTTAGTTGCACTTCCCCCACCCCACCCCCAGTTGTGACAATCAAAAATGTCTCCAGACATTGACAAATGTCTTCTAAGGGTGGGAGGGTACAAAACTTCCTCTGGTTGAGAAACATTGTCTAGAGTCTAAGTGCCATCTTCTTCACAGAGAGTTAAACAAGATAACTGTGAAAATTTAAACCCCAACTATTGGATACTGTACAGACACACACATCTCTCCAACCCCGTTCCTTATTCTCATCACTACCCCATTATCAGGTTTGGCGGGAGCCGGTTTGAGCCCTGATCTGTCATGTGCTTATGTCTTGCCCTGGGCCTGTTCTGTGGAGGTTCCTAGGGTGGTAGGTGATGGGTCCTGAAGTCAGACAGTCCTGGGTGGTGACGGTCGGGTCCATCATTTCCCAGCCATGTGGACAATGGCAATCAATGTCTCTTTGTAGGCTTCAATTGCCTCATAGTGTGGCATAGGAATTACCTGGCATAGCCTGTGCGAAGCACTTGTTGTAGGCTTTTCACTTTTCTCACCTTCCCAACTGTACTGTCAACAGTTAGAGGGAAAAATGACATATTTCCTACCTTTGTGCAAGCATTCCAGTGCCTAGAGGGGGAGCTCAGTGAATTTGGTTCATTGAAGAGAAAACCAAGAATGAGAGGTGAAGCAGCTCCTTCAAGTGTGTCAGCAGGCCTGGGACACCCTTCTTTCACACACAAAAAGTCATGCAGTGTCAGATAGCCTGAGTGCCTGTCCTTTTCTGAATACTTCCTTTCTCTGGGATCTCCGGAGAGTTACTTAATTTCTCTGGGGCTCTGTTCTCCTCCTTTATAAAATGGGGATAATAATTGCATCCTGTATTCATTTCCTAGGACTACCGTCACAAAGTACCACAAAAGAAATTAATTGCCTCATGTTCTGGAGGCTAGAAGTTCGAGATCAAGGTCTTAGCAGGGTTGGTTTCCTCTGAGGGCTGGGAGAGCTCATCTGTTCCACACCCCACTCCTAGCTTCTGATGGTTTGCTGGCAATCTTTGGCATTCCTTGCCTTGTAGATGGATCACCCCAATCTCTGTCTTCATCTTCACACGGCACTCTCCCCTTTTTATAAGGACACCAGTCATACTAGAGTAGGGTAGGTACCTACTCCAGAATGACCTTATCTTAAATAACAATTACATCTGCAACAACCCTATTTCCAAACTAAGTCACATTTTGAGGTACTGGTTAGGGCTTCAACAAATGAATTTTGGGAAGAATACAGTTCAACCCATAACACCACCCCATAAGGTTATACTGAGTATTAACTGTCAAATGCTAAAAAATAAACTACTCAAAGGTGTCTGGCCCATTGTAAATATTCAACACATGGTAACTATTGTTATTAATTTTATTCATCAAAATTATAATGCATGACTTCTATGCCAAGCAGTATGGTAGGTGCCAAGCTATGTGCCAAGCTGGGTGGTAGGGATACAAAGAAGAATTAGGTGTGATCCCTGACCCAAAGGATGCCCCGTCTCATGGAACCACAGACATAAATAAAGAGGTCCAGTCCTGAGGGTCTTCGCAACTAGATCAGTTTCCTACTCACTAAGCCATCTGTACATTTAATGGCATGTGGGGGTCACAGTAAATAGCTTGGATGCCATTGGAGAGGAAAGAAAGTTCATTGTTCAGAGGAAAGAAGTTTTCTCTTTTTTGTGGCTTCTTTTTATCTTTGGGGAAAAAATTTCCAAGTGTCATGGTCAAACACTACTCTGATTTCTTGTGCAAAGTTTAAGGCAACCTTTACCCTTCCTAATATATCATTTTGATGAAGCCAAAATTTTCCGAGATTCTCAAGACTGGCAGAAAAATAACTTCAGAAACTGGTCCCAAATTGGTAACTGAAGATAAGTTGGAGGGCAGTTCCTTCCTCAAGTGTTGCCGTATATCTTACTTCATTGCATGTTGATAGTATATTAAAATTGAAATAAAAATAAAATATTATCTGTGCCATTAAACCTGATCAATTCTCACTCCACTAATCTCCAGACCTTGATTCTCACTAAAAGATGGACCATCTTAACCCACGCTTGGCGAAGATGTACAACGGATGAGAGTTCTGAGAGGTGAAACCTTCATCTTTTTTTGGGAAAAAAATCCTGTCATCATTGAATATTTATGGCGCATGCACACTGTGTGAAGCCTGCATCACAGGGTGTCCTTTGCTGCCAGAGAAGACATCAGTGACAGGGGAGACAGTAAATAAACCGGGGGCTTCACAGGGACAGAGTTTTCAGGGGGGTGGCTCAGGCAAAACCTGGGCAATGGATGCCATTCACACATCCAAGGGTTGAGCCCTGGGAAGCATGGCCCTGAACCACAGGCTTCCTGCCTATGATGACCATCCAGCCTGGCACTCCTGGCACCGGCGCCTCACATTGGAGAGTCCAAAGGGAAGTGGGGATTCCGATGGCGGGAAGGAAGCAGGATGCAAGAGCAAAGCTGGGTGGGGCAGAGCAGAAAGTCACCCCTAGATTCTGTAGGGCATACCATGTGGGGTGAGGAGGAGCCATCCAGCAAGTGCTCTGCTGGCCAAGCCAACCCCAGGGGTCACCTCCTGCTCCTGCTCAGAGGAAGGGGGCACCATTTCTAAATTCCCACCAACCATCTCCTGGGCTGGTGGTGACTAGGGCAGAGGAGTAAGCTGTGACCAGTTAGAAAACCCATGCACATTTTAATTTTAATTCTATCCCTCCTTCGTAGCATAACTTTTGCAAGTCATGTCATTTCTCTGAGCCTCAGTTTTGTCCTCTGTAAAATGGGGATCATAAACCCTGTGCCACAAGGTTGAGCTCAAGGTCAGCATTTAAAATTGAATGAGCAGAAAACCTCTTCGTCATCTCCAAGGCATCTCACACCTTTTCTCTTTATTGTCTCATCACGGCACCTGTTCCTGAAGAGGGATGGAGAGAACACCGTTCTGACCTCGCTTATCTAGAGGCTCCTCTGGCATTGCTGTGCGTGTGCGCCCCTCTCCATAACCATGCCCTTCATCCTGCCCTGCTCACCTGGGCCCTGGCTCGCACCTTGGATTGGACAGTGACTTCAGTCAGAGGCTCACTATGCATGTTAACGGGCAACATACCCCTACTTGATAAGTTAACCATGTACTGTCCATGGATTAGTCTAGCAGTGGGTGCTGGAAACCCAGCTGCCTGAGGGAGGATGAGAGAAGCAGCTCCAGCCACACAAGGCTGGAACTGAGGGAGGTCCTGCTGCTGCTGCTGTGTGATTCACTGCAGATGGCCTGGCGATTGCTGTGGTCATTGGTAAGAGGCACAGAGGAGGGCCAGAGGGATGGGCGGGGTGGATGAGAAGTTCCCCAGCCAGAGAAGACAGGCAAGCCCATTCCACACAGACACAGCAGTCTGTGCAGAGACGGAGAGAATGGAAAGGGATGTGGCATGTGCCGGCAATGCTGCAAGGCTCCTTGGAGGGGTGGACAGTTTGGACGAGGGAGTGCTGGGAGACAAGGCTATAGAGCATGCAGCCGGCCTGGGAGGCGCCTGGGATTCTGCACTTAGGAGCCTGAGCTCAGATCTTCCAGGGCCAAGGAGCCACCTTAGGTGTCTTCCAGCAGAAAGAAGACCACCAGAGCTTTGTTTCCAAAAGACCACAGTGTGGAGAGTAAAACCGGGCGAGAGGAGAGGGGCGGGGAACACCTGGAAATAGAGACAGGAGGCTATACAATCGTTCAGTTAAGAGATGCTAAGAGCCCAAGTCAAGCCACCGCAGGGGGTGGCCAGGAGGGAATGGAGGGGTTCCTGCCCTGGTCTAAAGGAATGATTGGGACCATGACCCCAGGGCCAGACCACCAGGGTTCCAGTCCTGACATTATTCACTAGCTTTGTGCTTTTGAGCAAATGACTTACCTTATCTGTGTCTCAGTTTCTCCACCCACGAGAACGTGAATAGTGGTACTCCACCTCATGTGGTTGTTGGAAGCTTTCAGAACTGTTTCTGGAACAGACTCGAGTACTTTTAAAATGTTAGCTCTTATGAGGAGACATAGTTTATAGGAACAGGTGGCTGGTTAGAAGTGGGGAAAGAGGCTTCCGGTGGATCTGAAATACTTTGTAAGCTTTGTAGCCAGGTGCCAATGGCAGCTAATTTGGAATATAAGGTCATTTGAGAGAAACATTTGAGGAAGGTACTTCAGAGAGGTATTTCTCACCAATGTGTAATTTACTGCTTAAATTAATTATTAATTAGATTGGGGGGGGGCATGTAATATGTACCAAACACTGTGAGTCTCATCCACTCTAGCCGTTTGGGAGTCTCATCTATCTACCGATCCCCATGCCATGTTTTAGGCCCTCCATCTTATGCTGTTTTCCCAGCCACAACCTTGTCTCCCCCTAAATTATGATTGGGAGTCTCTACTGGTAAAAATCCCTCCATTCAACCCAGCTCTAAGGCCTCCTGTTTGAGCTCTGCCTAGTTCTCTGGGGAAACTGAGCATTAATGGAGAAAATGTGGCAGTAAATTAGAGAAAGAATAGAAATACATTAATGAACTACTAAAAGGTATAAGCTGATTCAAATGATGAAAACTCAGGATGGGAACAAAATGCACACTCCTCCCACTCCTTCCCAACCCCACCTCCCCACCCCCAAACAATGTTTATAAATCAAGCTCTCCGCTAATGCAGCCACAGCTGACTTCCTTAAGGAACATATCAAATTATACAAAAGGTCAGTGAGTATAAAATACTAGACTGACTGTTATGGGATCATTTTTAATCTTCTTCATCTAAAACATCGAAGAAAAATATCTATAATAATAAAAGAGTAATATGCTAATTAGACCGGACAACCAAACGACCTCCTGGATGTCATTCCGGATGTTCTTCCGGATGAAGCCGCAGTGGTGGGGGCCAAGGCAGAGGCAGTTAGGGGTGATTAGGCAGGCAGGCAAGCAGTTAGGGGCAATCAAGCAGACAGGCAGAGTGGTTAGGGGTGATCAGGCAGGCAGACAAGTGGTTAGGGGTGATCAGGCAGGCAGACAGAGTGGTTAGGGACGATCAGGCAGGCAGGCAAGCTAGCAGTCAGAAGCCAGCGATCCAGGATTGCGAGAGGGATGTCCAACTGCTGGTTTAGGCCCGATCCCACAGGAATCAAGCCTAAACCTGCAGTCGGACATCCCCCAAGGGGGTCCCAGATTATGAGAGGGTGCAGGCTGGGCTGTGGGACCCTTCCCCCACCTGTGCATGAATTTCGTGCACTGGGCCTCTAGTATTTAAATAAAGAGGAGTAACTAACGAGAATTTTTGGATGATACTGCTGAAGTCAGGAGATTTTTTTTTAAATCCTAAATATTTGACACTTGCTGGAAATTCCATCCAGTTACCCAAGACATTTAGAAAATGAATATCCATCCTGAATATTTTATGGACAGATCACTTTAGGAAGAAGAAGAAAGAAACAAAAATGTGGAAGTATTTGTAAACTTGTCCTGGCAAAAAAAGAAGGAAGGAAGGGAAGAAGGAAGGAAGGAAGACAGGCAGGACAGCTTTCTCTTTCCTGCCTATTCCTGCTTGACTTTTTTCAACTCTTCTTTTCTATGTTGTTACGCCAGGTCGAGTCAGACACAAGCTGTCTAATCTAAGGCTACCGAAGAGACTTAAGTAGATGTGACCCTCACAGCCCGATGTGCCAGGTCCAGGAAATGTGACGGGATGAAAGATGTAGGTTTTTATTATTGACTTTTGAAAAGCCAGGAGAGGAAAAACATTTGGGGGAGGATCAGGTATACTTTTAAGAAATGAAAAGTCCAATTTGGTTAGGCCACAGAACCAAAGATGACATGAGCCTGATGAGAAAGCCTCCGAAATAGAAGGGCCTGGCTGTCAGCAGGCCACCTGGCTGCCGCTGCTCTCTGCACACATAAATATTTGAGCAAGGGAAGCGGTCTGTTCTGCCTTCTGGGGGTGGCCCTCTCTCCTCCCTGTCTGACCGCATTAGTGCAGGATGGGAAATGAGAAGCAGTCTGCAGCCTGGCCTGGATGGGTAATGGGGTGCCATGAGGGTTGGGTGCCCCACGGCTGCTCCCCAGTAAGCACCACCCTCTCTTTCCTACCTTTTCTCCACTCTCCTAAGTCAGCCCTCTTTTGTCTGCTCTGCTTTTCTCTGACTTCCCTCTCTTTTCCTGGCAATTCATCTCTCACTCATTTTTCTTTCCCTTTATCTGGGTGACCCGTTTCTTTCCTTATCTGATAGCTTCACAGATTTCATCAAGGCTCTGCTCTTGGTGCCGGGATAGCAAGGTTCCTCTTCTGAGTTTTAAGTGCAACGGGATCTAGAAGCCGCGGCTCCACCTAACCCTGGTGGTAGAACCAAAACTCGGTGAGGGCAGGGAGTAGTCTCTGTGTCCATCACCGTGTCCCTACCGCCTAGAGCAGTGCCTGACACAGTGCAGGCCATCAGTCCAAATTTGTAGAATGAAGGAAAAAAGGAGAGTTTATCTTCAATCAACAGGAATTACTCATGTGCTGAGGTTTAAAGTTACAAAAAGAAAAAAAAAAAGTTGTCCAGATGCTTTGCTCTACTTCCGTCTTTAAAAGTAAGCTATTCAAAGTCAAATAGACTTGGAAAAGTAAAAATCCCATATGAAGGAAGAAGTTTTTAGATCTGAGATGTGCAAGGGAGAGCCTTTATCTGCCTATGCCTAGGTAGCGGTGTGTGGGTCTGATTTCCCAGTGCTCTGAGAAACTGTGACAGGGAGTCATTACCCTTGAAATGGGTTTGCATAATATAAAAAATCAGGGTCTCCTCTCCACCTAGTGAATGTGCTAACATTTCTGGAAGTTCCCATGCATGCGCTAAGGGAGAGTCCTGTGTCATCATGTCTGTGTTGTATTGAACTCAATCACTTGTAGAAAATGTGCGATGGAACAGGGGTATTACACGGGGTGATATTATGGAAAATCCTAATTGGTACCACAGTAATTCGTACCAGAGTGGACTATAAAACCTTCAGTGCCATTCTCACTAATCACCCCTGTGGCATTCTGAGCAAATGCAGGTTAATGGTGACAATCTTAATTTTTTTTATTAATTAAATTAAGTGTATAATCAGATAGGATGAGCCCATGGTTGGCGTTCATCATGCTGATAATAAATGGCTTGAGTACTCAGCACCTTTGGCTTCACCGGAGCCCTGGACTCTTCCATTCGCCATTAATGACCTACGAGAGATCTCCAAGTGGTTCATTAGTGCCCAGAGAGAACACATGATAAAGCTGTAGGCCGAGATTGCGGTGAGCAAACGTGGTGGGCTCATGGGCCTAGGAGAAGTCTCCGAACTCCAGGCTGCAATTGCTCAGTCCTCTGCCCTCCTGCCTCTGTATCTTGGCTTCTTCAGCAAATGATTTCTCATAATACGCAGAGGTATGAAAGATGAAGAATTCAGAAAATGTAAAAGGCTGAATTAACACTTAACTTACCATGATGTCATGTTCTTGCTTTTGAATTTAGAGCAGGAAATGGTCTTCGTTACCACTGATTTCCCCACACCCTGCACATCGCCCAGCATATAGTCGCCTCTATAAATCTTCATTTATTTTACCCAGCCATGACATTCTTAGGCTTGCTTTTCCCAAAGTGTATTCCTTGGAAGATAGACCCTGCCGTCGCATCCTAAATAGAAATCTGTGTATAAAATAAGTTGGAGAAACACTACCTTTTACCTTTTCCTATTGGTGATTTATGGTATAGATTACCATTTTGAAGGCAATGTAAGTCCTCTAGAAATGTTTTAAAATTGTTTAAACTAGAGATGTCTAACCAAATTGTCTAACCAAACTTGGTCACAGAGCTCTATTAACATCCCACAGAGCAAGCACACTCCAGCAAGAGGCTGCTTAGATATCTGCTAGAATACTTATAGCCCAGAGATCAGATAAAAAGATTAAGCAGGAAATAACAATTTCCTGATTCTCCTTAAATCCTGGAATAATAGAAATGAAATCTCCCTTGCTTGTGACTAAATACCTCAATAAAAACATAGAGTTATAGGGTTTTAGACTTGGAAGAGACCTTGGACATCATGTAGCTTAACCCCCAGCTCAGTGCAGAATTCATTTACAGCATGCATGATGGATACTCTGCCGTCTCTACTTAAATACTTCCAATGGCGGGGAGCTCAGCCGCTCACAACACAGTCTAATGAGTTATCAAATTTCTTCTTCTATCTGTGTGTCTTTGAGGTTCAAGGTTCCATCCTAGATTAACATGGAAAAATCTACTTTCTCATATGTCTATATATCAGTTCTTATGCCCTTCATTAGCAGCATATTAGGAATTTCCAGTTTCTATATTTCAAAGCATCATCAGAATAAAAAAAAATGGTCTATGAATGGCTAGTAGAGGGAGAAAAAGGGCAAATAATCTTAATAGTTGAGTTATGGGAATAAAAGAATAGAAATGTCTTATTTGCCATCCATTATGTTCAGAATACAAAGGTGTTTTTCCTAAGTTCGGTGCAAACTCATTCGGTGACTGCCCTAGTTTGGGCTGCTATAACCAAGTACCATCGACTGGGTGGCTTATAAATAACACAGATGTGTTTCTCATAGTTCCTGAGGCTGGAAGTCTGAGATTTGGGAGCCAGTATGTCAGGTCTGGTGAGAACCCTCTTCCAGGTTGCGAACTGCCACCCGCTCTTCGGTGGAAAGAGAGTGAGAGTCCCCTTCGGGGTCTCATTCATAAGGGCTCTCCTATCATGACCTAATTTCCTCCAACCCTCACTTTCTAATGCCATCACATTCGGGGTTCGGATTTCAACATATGAATTGTGGGATGGGCACAAAGATTCAGTCCATGGCAGTGACAGCACATAACTTGAATTGATGTGAAACTATTGATAGTCTTTATTTATTCTACTCAGTGTGAATATGTATAATTTGATTAAAGAAATATTAATGTCTGACTACAGAAATATTAATGAGTTTCCTCAGACCCGCTGAGAGCATTACACAGTATTGCACTGTATTACCTTTCTAAAATCAGACAGAGTCTGAATTCGGAAACACATCTGTTCAGAATACAAAGGTGTTTTTAAGGACTTTGGACCAGGAGCTGTGATGACATCCTTCTCTTGGTGCCTTCTGTGCACTCCACGTAGTCATCGTTTTCAGTCCTCACGACTCTGTGAGGCACCGTCGTATTTATCCCCCACCTTACAGGAAGTCCTCCAGTTTTGCAGGCATTTTCTTTTCCTATTCACTATTTGATATTTACAAAGAAAGCCAGCTCTTCTTCTTTCATGTACTAATTGGCACCATGAAAATTAAGTCACGGGTTCTAATCTGGGACACTGATCCTCATCAGAAGAACCCTTGTGAGTAATGGGAGAATGCGAGGTCTAGGGACACAAGAAGAGCCCCGGGAGAAATCCCTCTGGGCCGCTCTCTGAAAGGTAGCTAATGCATTCACAATGTTCAAAGCCCTCCAGCTGTTCTTTTCCTACCTGACCAGGAACTTTGTGTGGCTGGGAAAGCCAGAGAAGATCTTTGCAGAGAAAAGGGTTATTCTGGGTGTTGAATTGAATTCTGTGAAGGCCTGGATGCAGCCTCTGGGATAGAAGTTCCTTACTGCCTACGACACTCCCCATAGGACCATTATGATGAGATTCCAGGATTACCAGCCATCTAAAAATCTACCCCATTTGTTCTTCAACTATGCTTGAAATTTCCATATGAGTATTTGTCTCTGTCAGAACACTGAAAGCAATGGCTGAAATGTAAGTATTACGTATAACATATAAGGGTCAACCCATCAAGCCATTATGAACTTAATTTGAATAATCAAATGAGCTAGTCAGTCATTTAGTCAGGCCCAAAGGGAACTGGACACAGAACAGATCAGGTCTGATGTGGAATGCAAGGAAGGAAGCATGGGGAGGTCTGAAGCACGGGGATGTCTGTAAACAGGGTGTTACCGTGAAAGGCTTGGGGCCCAGCTCAATGCCATGAAGATTGGCTGAAGGGGAGGCATGAAAAGGGGAAAAGAGGCAAGAGAAGGGGGGCATGGGTCTCCAAAGTGCAGCCTCCCCTGCATCAGATGTTTCCATAAGGATTGTGCCTGTGCCTGGAGACCCTTAAAAATAGTTAAATCATAGCCCAGCTGTCGTGGCTCAATGGTTAAGCATAGACCTATGAACCAAGAGGTCCCAGTTCAATTTCCGGTCAGGACACAGGCCCGGATTGCAGGCTCAATCCCCAGTGTGGGGCATGAAGGAGGCAGCCAACCAAATGATTCTCTCACATCATTAATGTTTCTCTCTCTCTCTCTCTCTCTCTCTCTCTCTCTCTCTCTCTTTCTTTCTTTCTCTCTCTCTCCCTTCCTCTCTGAAATCAATAAAAATGTATTTTTAAAAAATAGTTGAATTATAATGTTTTAGCACCAGATAACATCACTCTCCAGCTCATGTCCAGGGACAGGAAAGGATGCCCGAGTTCCAGAAGCAGCAAAATAAGGAAAGGGAACAGGGCGTAGCCTGTATTAAGAACTTCCAACCTCAGCTCATACCAGCGTCCCCTTTGCTGTGTGTTACAGCCACACTCCTGTAGGAACTGTGCCTCAGCCAGGAAAGCTGACTTCTCCCACTGTCTACAAGGGGAGCTCAGACTGGTCCCTGTGCTCAGCCTAACTTCCCCGAGAGGCCTTCCCCAGCCACACCTACCTCTCCACGAGAAGCTATATATTCTGTTTATCCCACTGCTCTGTGTTTTAATTTGCCTTCAGAACACTCACTGCATTTTATAAGTACATATTTATTTCTTTATTAATTTAATGTCTGCGTACTCCTGAGACTATAAATTCCACGAGTTCCCACTGAGGACAGGTTTTTAACCAAAAAATCTGTTCAATGAATCATTGTCAGGCCCCGTGCTCTCTGTTTCAGAAATATAATATGATCTTTATTATAACCCTCTGAATTCGGTTTTGCAGATGAAATTAAAGAGGTTTGCAACTCCATGGTGCTCGTTTCAAACCCTGGAATAGTGCAGTGCAAACCCTGCACAATTGCCTGCAGCAACCATGCTCAGAAGCCTGTTGTTCTAAACCGCTTATGAATTGTCTCCAAAGCAAAAGCGTGTCTCTGCTCCTTTCCCCACCTTTGTGACAACCATGGCTGGAGGGGTTAATAATGAACAGAAATTCCAATTAACTTCACCCATCGCATCAGGCCTAGAACTAAAGCCTGGCTCCTTGCAAGCCCCAAGAAAACACTCTTCTGTCTGTATGTCCTGTTAATAATTGATTGACTGGTTAATCCATTAACTAGTTCCTATAAGGTTTGTCCTATCCTCCTTTGTCCTCTCCATGTGTCCTGGTCAGGGTCAGTGGGTCATGTGCGTTATGCTGATCTGAAACACTCTGAATGAAGGACTATTTAGAAACATATGCAGGCTCAATGCTTTTTAATGCCCTGAGATTTTTGAGGAATCTCATTTTATACCCATGGAGAATAGTTTTCTTAAAGTACTGATTGAGCATTGATTGAAACTGCACAAGCAGTGCCTGGTTATACCAAGATGAAGGTTACACCCAGCCGTCAAGGAACTCTCAATCAAGTGTGATAACAGGAAAGACAAGGAAGGCTTCTTGGAAGAGGAGGGTCCTGGGGGAGAAGAGAAGGGTAAGGAGGGGAGGCTGCGGGAAGTATTCAGGACAGAGGGTGGAGCCTGTGCAGAGAGTTTTGTGATTTCAGAGACAGACTAAAAGCAGAAGGCCAGGCTAGAGAACAAAAGGTACTCCATTTACCTCAGTGCTTATGGAAGAGCCTCTGCGTTGTAATCCTATATAATAAAAGCCTAATATGCAAATTGTCCCCTCGGGCGGTCATTCGACTGAGAGTGCCATCATTCACTATGAAGTGCACTGACCACCAGAGTGGCACGGAACATGGCGGGCGTTGGCTTCGTGGTGCTGGCAGCAGGCAGCAGTGGAGGTGCTGCCGGCCCCGATGGGCCCCCACGAGAGCGGGCTGCAGCAGGATGGTGGAGCAGGTGAGCGGGCGGTGCCAGGCCAAGGCAGGTGCGAGCAGGGGCCCAAGCACCCTGCAGACGGTGATCAGCAGTGGCGGTGGGGGGTGGGGTCAACGCCCGGCTCCCAGACACTGAGGGAGCCAGGCGGGGGAGCCCCCCTGGCCTCGATCGATCGCCCTGCAGACAGTGACCAGCAGGCCCTGATTGCCTGATTGGGGCCAGGACCTGGGCTAGGATGGGAACTGGGGGTGGGTGGCAGCAACCAACTTCCCACAGCACCCAGGTGAGGGGCTGCGACCTCTAGTTGGCTACCTGGGGCCAGGGGTGACAGGGACAGAGATGCGATAGGAATGGGGGTGTCCGCTAAGCTCGCTCACTCCCCCTGCTACCCGCCCCTGGGATGCCAGGGCTCGTGTGTCAGGGAAGATCCCATGCTCAGGCCGCTTCCAGGTAAGCCAGGCCACAGCCACTGGGACCACAGGGGCCGGTTGGGCTCCCCATGGGTTTGCACAGGAGCCAGTCTGCGAGGCCAGCCGGGAGAGAGTGCGCTACCCACCAGGCTTCTGTGCAGCACTGCTGGGCTGCCCAGAGGCCCACGCTGTGCCCCGGCCCATGCTGTCAGGCCACATTCACCACATCTCCACATGGGGACTCAGGCACCAGGCGCTGTGACTCAGGCGGAGGGGGGACACGCAGGAGCCTGGGGGCCCAGGTCCTGCCCAAGGCCCAGAGGTCAGCTGGGACCTGCCCTTCCAATCCAGACACTCATGCTTCGATTGCCAGCCAGGCCTAGGGACCACACCTGTGCATAAATTTTGTGCATCGTGCCTCTAGTATATTATAAAATACTGTGAAGACACCTGGTACTGGAAATTTTTACTAAAATATGTACTATTTTTGTTGCTTTGGTTCTTAGCCTCAACCCTAATCCTAACCAATGCTAATGTAACCAATTATTTTGCAACATGGTAGACAGAGGCCAGTTTTTAATAAATTCCAGGTATTCCATTTTCATTAGACTTAAAAAATATTTATACTCTAACACCACAAACAACAGTTAGGTTAGTTATAGGTCTCACAGCTGAGATCAGTGGTTCGGAGCCTTAGCTGCTCATTGGAATCACTGGTCATGCTTTTTAAAAACACACATGCTCAATTTACTAAAGTTGAACTTTGTTATATCCTAAGCTCATCAACACCTCTCCTAGGCAAATATCCATCAGAAATGCAAAAATCCATCAAAAGACATACAAGAATTTTATGACACACTATCCCAATATATAAAAAGCCAGGGGCCATCACGACCGAAACAACGGGACGGACGACTGAACACAGGCTGCGTGGGGTGACAAGGCCAGCAGGGGGGTTAGTGAGGGATGACCAAACGACTGAACTGCAGGCTTCGTGGGGTGACAAGGCCAGCAGGGGGGTTAGTGAGGATGACCAAACGATTGAACAGCAGGCTGCATGGGGAGATCAGGCTGGCGGGGGGGGGGGGCAGTTGGGGTGACCAGGCTGGTGGGGGGGGGCAGTTGGGGGCAACAAAGCCAGCAGGGGGGCAGTGAGGGATGACCAGGCAGGCAGGGGGGACAGTTGGGGGTGACCAGTCTGGCATGGGGGGCAGTTGGGGGCAACCAGGCCAGCAGGCAGAAGTGGTTAGGGGTGATCAGGCAGGCAGGCAGGTGAGCAGTTAGGAGCAAGCAGTCCTGGATTGTGAGAGTGATGTCCAACTGCTGGTTTAGGCCCGATTCCAGGAATCGGGCCTAAACCGGCAGTCGGACATTCCCTGAGGGGTCCCGGATTGGAGAGGGTGCAGGCTGGGCTGAGGGGGACCCCCCCACACCCCGTGGTGCATTGGACCTCTAGTTTGTTTATAATAACACCACAAGGGATTACCCAAATGACCAAAGGTAGCCAAGTGAATAAATAAATTGTGGCATAGTCACACATTGGACTATTATACAGCACTGAAAAGGAATGAATTCATGCTACACACAACATCATGTATGAGCTCATAAAAACAATGTAGAGCTAAATAAGCCAGATGACAAAGAACACATACTGCGTGGTCCATTTGGTTTTATAGTAAAAATCAAGAACAGTTCATCTTGGTGTTAGAAGTCAGAACACTGGCTACCCCTTGGAAAGGTAGGGACTAGAAAGGGGCATGAAGGAGCTTTTGAGTTTCAGGCTGCTGAAGACATGAATATGTCCACTCTGTGAAAAGTCATCAAGCTGTGTATTTGAGTTGTACACCTTTCTGTATAATGCTATACTTTAGTGAGGTCTTTTTAAAAGATACATCTGCCTAAATTTTATACCCATATATTCTGATTCAATAGATCTGATGTGAGGTCCAATTATCTGTATCTGTTAAAGCTCCACAAATGATTCTAATGTATCTTGAAGCTCAGGAACCACTGACTAGGCCACCAACCATCTAAATTTCCCAACTTTAATCTCATTTGTTTGTAGATTAAAGGAGCTTACTTGGGGGTTTTATCTTCATTTTATCCTCAAAATAGGAGTAAAATAGCTACTGCAATCATGTGCATCCAGATGCTTCCATGCCGCTTAAATGAATGGAGACTGAAAGGCATGCCTGTGTCAGTAGTTCATTAGCAGCTCATTACTCTGCGGCTTCAAGAATCCCTAACAGAATTCCTTTAGTCAACTGACTAACAAGTGTTTATTGAACACTTATAATAATAAGAGCTAACAATTGCTGACTCTCATCCATCACTTCCCTGGGCTGGGCATGATAGATCCTCTGCATATGTTTTATCTTTGAAACATAGTAAAGGAGTGAAGTGCCCAGACCAGACTCAGGAGCCAGACCACTGGTGTTACCGGTAAAACATTAGTTTTGTAACTCAGTTGTGTGGCTTTGGGAAAGTTACTTGACCTCTCTGTGACTCCGTTTCCTCCTCTGTAAATTAGGAGTAATGATAATACTGATTCTTGAGGTTGGGGGAGGGGCAAATGATAGTGGGCATTTCTAATTGCCACTTACTATTTATAGCAAATGCTACATAAGCATTAGCTATTAATTTTCACACAAATTCTGTGAGATAGCTACTATGATAATGTTAATCTCATAGTTGAGGAAACCCCAACTTGACGTATCCAAGGTCACACAGCTAATAAAGAGGTTACATGACTTATCCAAGGTCACACAGCTAATAAATACCAAAATCAAGACACTGAGCCAGGTTGCCTGACCTCAGAGTTCAGATACCTTGCTATCATGTTATCTTGTACAGACCTACTCCTTTCTCCGTCATGTTTTGGTACACTCCAAGGTTAAACATCTGTGGAGGAGATTCTACTAAAGAGATCTTGCAAGAGTCCAGAAAGTCGGAATATTTCGTGAGCCAAACGGTAGTGAGGAGACCTGCCCTCTGCCAGTGAGAAGGGGCGCTCTTCCCAATTAAGCTTCATTTTCCGAGGAAGAATGAATCTGAGTAACCTTTCTCGCTCCCTGGAGTTAAAAATACCTTTTAAAAATGAGTTTGTCATGTCTTGTTGCATAACACTGAGCAGTATTTATAGAACGTGGGAATGAATATGAAAACTTGTCTTTTGATTCATGGCCTATTAGAAGTGGTACTCTCATTAATAACTCTGACTTGAATTTTTCCTCCCAAATTATTGAAATGTTTATTAAACTTTAAAAGTATTTTTCTGTCTGGGGAGGGGAGGGTTGGGGAGTGGGAAAGTAGAAAAAGGGAAGAAGCGTATTCTAAAGGCACTCACTGAAAAAGCAATTGCCTGCATTTCGAGTGTCGGCCTGAGAGGTGCCTTCATGTAGCTGACACGATGGGGTATATTGTCCCCTAATATGGGATACTGTTCATTACAGAGGCAAAGATTGCGTTTTTCTTGACTTAATTTTAAATCAAAGTCTTCATTGAAACAATATTTCAGAAAAAAATGCAGATACTAGCAATTAGTGGGTAACCTAACGTTTGTATTACATCGATTCCAAAATAATTAGGTTGGCACACCCATTATAAATACCTCTCCTTATGTGAATACAAAGCACTGCTATCTTTTTGTTGCTTTTTTAAAAGATGGCTGCAGCTGACCATGTAATGTATTTCCAAGTTTTGTCAAGTATTAAGGTGACTGATTTTATTTCTTTTATTAGACACTTAAGTTTCCCTTTCTTTTTTATATTGCTTCAAAACAAACCTGCTTTTACAAGCCTCCTGCCGCTCCAAAGGGCTCTTTGTTCAGCACAGAGAAGATTTCTTGCTGCTCAGATTTTCCCTGTTTAAGCAAACACTGGAGGCTTTCAGCAGCTACCCAAGTATCACTTCAAAACCCCGAAGGCAGTTTGAAAGGCCTCCAAAAAAGCATGACATTCAATCAAAGTTCAGTAAGGAAAGTTTTAATGAATAAACTTAGTAAATTAGAAAGCACTGCGGCAGGGTGATTAACGCTCATTTGTGCATTAGTGTTGAAATTAATTAAAATGGTTAAGCCATAGGAGGCTGGCTACCTCGTCAGGACCTGGCTCTGCCCTCAGAGTCAGTCTGGATCCAGGAGTGATTCATCTTACACAGATGAGAGGGGGATAGGAAGAAAAGAACAGTCAGGACAAATGTGTTTTCGATGGTGCTTAGCAGCAGGGAGACCATTGAGACTTCAGAGCAATGCTACTGGAGTGTGACATCATAATACGGTATGTACTTGTGGAGTGGAGTGAAAAGGACTTTGCACATATAGGATCCCCACCCCCCTTCTTTTGGATTGGATGCCGTGTATATTAATTTCTCTGCCAGGCAGAATGCTGCAGTCTGCTCTCTTCAAGACCACTCTCAGATTAGCTCTGTTTCCTTGCCTCTTTTTAAACCTGCTTGCCACCACTGATGTTCGTCCCTGGGAGTCCCCCACAGCTCCATGAAGAGGTGGGCTTGGTGCCCTGGTGGATTTCCCTAAGATCAACTCCATAGAATGTATGAAAATATAATTGCCTCAAACAGACTCTCAGACACACAACAATGGGTTTATTGTCAAATTCCCTTGGCAATGTGCAGAGCAGAAACCATCTTTTCAAGAAACCCAAAATATTCCATTCCCATTAGGTTTTTAAATATCTCATAAGCTCAATTTCTTTCCAGAACTATGGGTCTGTGGATCTTCTTATAGAAACCCATTACCATGTGGCTGTTTAACAAATCCATGCCTGCTTAAAATTACAAATGACAGCCTATTTCATAAAGAGAAAAGTCCTCTTTGTCAGGAAAACATTATCAGTGGGTTCTCCTTGGATAACAAATGGGCTTGAGTCAGGCCCGGCACCATAACTGTTTCCAAAATAGAGTAGCAATGGACTGCCATTTCTAGTTCAGGGGTCATTGCAGAAATGAGTGACTACCCACGAGTCTAAATTATCCAGAGAAAATTATCATGATTTGCTAGGGATCTACATTCATAACTTGTCTGTCTTCCTTATTTTTTGCTCTAAAGATTTCTTGTCAGACACAATGTCAGAGGTCACTGTCAGAGTGTCCCTTTGGTACCCATGAACTATAACCAGCCAACTTGTTCACTATTGATCCACTATGTCTAAGTATCTATTATGGTGGATATAAAAGGTGGCTTCACATTTTTCTAAACAGATAATTCATAAAGGCCAAGGGGTCATGGCTTGTGATAAATTATTCTCTCACTGTAACTGTGACTGAATGGGAAGCGAGAGAGGGGAAGAGAAGGGGGTGCCAAGAGTCACCAGCGTTAGACTAGAGAGGTAGAAAGTTGTGTGTCAATTGGACACATTAACATCAATATAAATAATAAAAGGCATTAATAATATTTGCTCACCACTTCATTATCGATTCATTCTACTCAGCAGCAGAAGCTCCTAGAGCGAATGAAGACAGGGTTGATTTTTTTTTTTACCACTGAAGTTCAGCTGAGGTTGAACTCTAAAATGGAAGTCAACAAAAGACAGTAAAATATGTTCTGGCAGCCATATATCGGGTCCTGGGATTGATACATTTTGCAGGTAATGCATCTTCTGGGGGCTAAGCAAGGGTCTGCAGAAACAGAAGCCTCAAATACAAAGTGTTAGGATCTGCTGGGCCCTGTTCCTGTGGGATTATTTGATTCCTCATATTCTGTGACCTCCGCTGATTCAAGTTGAACTTGCAGCAATACACTGCAGAGGCCATTGCGGATGTTCCCCACGTTCCCATCCTAAAGTCAAACATCTCATTAGGAGGATCTAATGAGTGGGCTTTGCTCACAAGTTAGCTCATTTAATGCTGTTTATGGTCTTCTATCTATTGGAGAACCCGGAGATGGTGTGCTTTCTCAAGACGACAGTTTGGAGGAAAGTAAATTGAGATGAATCATGGTGAGATGAGATAGTTAAAAATGTCATGCTCCATAAGTTTGAATGCATCCTTCAAGTTCTGAACAGTAAAATGCAACTGCAATAAGGGAAACAAAGAAAAAGCAGAGAACTAACAATTACAAATCCTTCTTTGACAAGGTTGCTTCATGGGGGAAACAAACACCTTTCAGAGCCATCCCTGAGTGCACACCCACTGCGCACACATATGCACACACACACACACACACCCACACACATCACATCACACTCCCTCCTGATTTTAATTCCTTTTACTATTCAGAGGGGAGGACACATCAAAATTGCAAGGTTTCAAACAATAAACCACTAGCTTTACTTCTGTTTACAAATGTTAGTTGAGGGACTGTCCCTACCTGACTGGGTGAATTTCAAATGGTCCCCAGTAAATGTGGGAGCTGGTGATGGCGGGTCCGAGCATCAGAATAGGTCCTTTAGGAGATGATTGAAGGCTCAGAGGTGGGCATGGGCGGATGTGGGAGCTGTGGAATTGCTTCGTTGATTTCTCCTTACAGAGCCCCATTCATTTCAAGTATCTACTAACTATAACTCTGAGTTAAAACATCCTAAGAGAAACCCAAGAATGACCTATTTACTGGAAGCGATCAATCTAAGTTAACAGTCTGACCCTGGGAATAGCTTTCCTTCTTTATGTGAAACCCCAGTTATTGGGACAACCACTCTGTTGAGGGAATTTCTCTCCAATATCTGTAGTTCTTAACCTTTTTGCAAATCAAGAACCCTTTTAAGATTATAACAAAAACTATGATCCCTCTCTGGAGAAAAATGTTCACACATTTTGCATTTATTTTAGGTATTCATAGCATCCCTGAGGTTGGCGCAGGTTAGGAACCTGTATTCTAAAATAGGGTGCTTTGAAAAAAAAACAGATGAACACTGATAGAATCTGCCCTTCATTCCTCAATTCAGTAAAGAAAAAAAATGAAGCTTAGAGATGAGCCAGCCACTGTAACCTTCAGAATCCAAATAATACTGTCCTTAATAATAATCATATTCAAGTGTCATGCTTGGTTTTCTCTATGGACATCTCTATTCTTCATAATCATTTTTATTTTTATTTAATGTTTGGAGATGTTGTAAAGAGTGACTACTGTTTCAAAATGTGACCTCTGTGAGGTTTAAAACCTACTGAATCAGATGAGATATGAAAGCGTTCAACATAATGTATGACTTAAAGCTATGTTTTTAAAACTTTAATAGGAAATGTCTTACTCTTAGATCACTATTTCTAAAGCCTGGCAGACAGAAGCTGTCTTTTTAAAACATCTAATTTATATACCAAACAGAGATCCAGCAAGTAGATAGAATGCCTTTCCCCTTTACCTCATACAAACCTGAACCTTTAATTTGTTTTGAATAAACCTCAGCTCCGGCAATATTTTAACAATTATAACGCATCTCATTTTCCCCCCAAGATTTTTTTAGGTGTTGTGCTAGACAGTGGGATATTGAGATAAACAAATCATGGCTATTGTCCTCAGGAGGTTTATAGTCTTATTAGAGGCCCAGTGCATGAAAATTCATGCACTGGAGTGGGGGGTCCCTCAGCCTGGCCTGCCCCCCTCTCACAGTCCAGGAGCCCTCAAGGGCAGGAGGCAACCCAGTGATCAGAGGAAGGCGATGACCCATCACACCTCTGCTGCTGCCACTGCTGGCAGTGCAAGCCTCGGCCGGCCCTGGTTACCTGAGCCTTGGGCGGCCCTAGGAGGCTGGGCAGCTGCCATCTGAGGTTTGCCTGTGCCTTGGGCTGGCCCTGGGCGGCTGGGGGGCTGAAGGGACAGGGGGACTCCAGAGGCAGGCACATGAAGTGGCCAGGCCCGCCTGGGGGTGGGCCCGGCCTTGCTGCATGCCAGTCGCCCCAGCGGGGCCAAGGGAACTGGGTGCCACCATCTTTGAAGGCAGGGCAGTCAATTAGCATATTCCCTCCTTATTGGCTGTGGGTGCCACCATCTTTGCAACGGCATGAGGGTCCTTAGCATATTCCCTCTTTATTAGATAGGATGAGCGAACAGATGCATGTACACACCCAAATGACCACTGCAGTGCTTGACAGCATCCTTCCTCCTGGCAAAACTCCATTTTTACTCAGGGACCCACCCCTCCTCTACATAAGCTATATGAGGTAGGGGAAGCTGACCTATTATACTGGGCTAAACCAATCATGGGAATCCTACACACACCATTGTCTGTGATTGGTTCAGGCATCCTGACTTCAGCCAATTATTATTCCACATTCCCTTGGTGATGGTAAGTGGTCCAAGGATGAGCATGCAACCTAAACTGACCTCATCATACCAAAGGGAAAAACAACTAGAAGGAAGGTTCTCCCTCTTCCCCTCTAAGTGTATTGTCCCACTTGCTGTTAGGGAAGTTAGCCTGAGGACAAAGCTAAGACATCTGGGAGGGCAGATCTGACAAAATTACAGAGAACTGAAGTAGAAAGCCTGATGGAGCCACCTGGTCAGCAAACATTTGCTGAGTGCTTGTGACACTTAGAACACTGCATAGCATCATGGAAAGAGCCCTTACTTGCTCTGTGACCTTAAGCAAGCCTCTTAACCTCTCTGAGATTCCACTTTCTTGTCTATAAATGCTGATCCCACCCCCACCTTGCTCTGTGTAAGTGAGTAAAATAACACTTCTAAGCATTTAGCACAGGGCCCACCAGATCATAGAAACAAATGACTCGCTGGCTGACTGAGTGACTGGATGACATACATGAATAATTTTTCCTACTTATATTAAATATGTGGTTCTAGATTTGAAAATGGCAGGCTCAGTACTTTGGGAGCTGTTACCACTGGATGAACAAGTTATCTCCACTACCTCCTGAGGTAAGTTTAATTCTTGCGGATTTTTTTTAATGAGGGCAGATCTTCCCACAGGGATTGCAGAAGCTTCTGCTCAGTCATTAATTAAAACAACATGATTCAGAGCCCTACGGATGTGTAACTTTCCATTCTGGGGGCTCGAAAGGAAGCGATGCTATAAATTGCTTTGGAATGCATTGATTTGGGGTTTTTTATGTGATGCCTACAAAGGGCTTGAGAGACTACGCTTTGGCCAGAGTGCTACGGATGCTCTTCAGCTGCTTTGTACAACCTATAGGTAGGACAACTAAGAAAGGTGCTGTCCCTTCCTTTCCATGAGCCAGATCTTTGGGTCCATCAAGTTGACTGAGCCTATTCCGAGGTGGAAGGCAGACGGAAAGGCTGGGATGGGACAGTGGGAAGCCAGTGCCAACCTGCAGATGCTTTCACTTCAATGGAAAACTTTGAGGTACAACGTGCGTGGTTGAGAGCTTTGCCATCAGAGGCACCTGGGTTTAAGTTCAGAATTGCCCAATTACTAGCATGTGACTTTGGGCAAGTAACCTAACCTCTCTGAACTATAACATTTTTCAATTGTAAAAATGGAATGTTCCTACTCCAATCCTATGAAGCAGGAGGCCACCAACTCCTACAATTGTTATGAGGATTAAATAAAACACATGAAAAGCATGTGTTTTACCTAAAAAGCAAAGTACTCAGGATAATATATAACATATGGTGAATAAAAACAAACTATTATTATTTATAATGGACATTTGTAATGTTGGGTCTGTCCATCAAATATTTGTCCTTCCTATCAGCACCCTGATTTCCTTTTGGGGAATTACTTTTCCTGATTAGGTGTCATCTTGGTGCCCTCTAGTGTGCTAATTGTCTACCTTAGAAGCTTGAAGGACTCCCGGGAGGCTCTGCCCACCCAATCTTTCCTTTCATCACCTTGTACAGACATGAGGCGACCTTGTGACCTGAGTTCAGTCAATCAGAATTTCTCTCCCGGGAGTTTGAACAGGCAGAGTGAAGCAAAGGTAATAAAAGCAGTAGGATGGTGCATAAAGAAGACAGCCTTCCCTTCTCTTTTGTTGGTGTCTCAAATCATTCCTATGAAGTTTCCTTTTGTGTAAGTGGCCAGCTTCCATTTCTGTTGCTAACAACCAAAGAAGTGGAACCTTATTACTTTCTCCCTTTAGGAAACAAGTGTTTCCCTTCATAGCCTGCCTCTCTTCTCTTCTCCTTTTTATCCCAATGTCCTACATAGAATGTTCCCCAGCACAGCCTACATTTTTATAGCTTCATGCATGTCTTCAAAATGTCCTTTCTGCTTGGATGCCCATATTTGACTCCCAACTGGCCTCCAACAGACAAATTCTAACTCATTTTTTGAACCCCAGCTCAAATGTTACTTTCGTTGGGCCGCCTTCAATGACTATTCTGACCCAGCTGTAGAAAAATATATAAGCTTTTTTTGAAACATTTATGCACTTGCCATGTTGTATTATGGTTAGGTTATTTGCTGCCATCTAGATTGTGTGCTCTTTGGAAATGGTGGCTAAGCCTCGTTCTGTGTGTCTCTAGCACCTATATGATCCAGAGCAAGAACACAAAGCATTTTTGTTGAATGAGTGATAGATATCACAAATATTTAAGTTTCACAGTTTTGTGGACAAGGGTTTATATTTGGGACATGGCCACATAACTTCAGAACTGGAGGCCAATTCTACAGGCCACCCAGTTCTCCCAGTAGTGGTGAGCAAATCCATCCCGGTCTCAGGTATCCAAATTGGTAACTGGATTGTGCCCAAAATTTTAAGATCATTGGCTCAGCCTCTGTTTTGAGAGTTACACACACACACACACACACACACACACACACACACACAAATAACAGGAATTAAGTCTTATATGGTTCTGACCACACACCAAGCATCAAGCTAATATTAACGCATTTGATCCTCATAATATCCCTATGAAGCAAATGCTGCTATTCTTTCCCATTTCACAGGTGTGAAAGCTGAGATTGAGTTGCCTGCCCACAGTTATATGACTAAGTGGGAGAGCTGAGTTTCCTGCCTAAGCTGTGTTCTTGCATACAATGTGCCCTCCTTTGGAGTCTCTGGGGTATGAGCGGACTCTCAGCTCATTCTATCAACCCCCAAGTCTCAGCCTTGTTTCACGACTTGGGTGTTAGAAGCAGGCCATGTGTGGAGATCTGTCCACCTTGTAAGAAGCATTGACAATGAATACCGAGCACAGAAAAAAGGAGCTGAATTTTTATCTAAGCTACAGTGGGGAGTGATGAAGAGGGAGGGGAATCCTTCTGTGATATTTGAAAATACTGAGATACCCAGAGATAACCTTTATGCCAGTAATAGTCCCATAATTAGCCTTGGCTAAATTCACCACGCTGGATTTGGTAGGCAATAGAGGGTAGTAGTTCAATACTTAGGTTTTTAAGTCAAAGAGTCCTGAATATGAGGCCTGGCTCTGCTGTCTGCTATTATGTGTATGACCTTGGGCAGCTTACTTAACCGCTATGACTCAGTTTCCTCATCTGTACAATGGGGCATGATAAAAGTCTCCACATCATAGGATAGTTATGGGACTTAAATGACATAATTACGTGGAAATTACTTGGTATATCTGGCACCTGCTACATGGTTATATTATATACTTTTTAGTACAAAATCCCTGCTAGTTGTGGGAAGTTTAGTGATCAGTGCTACTTTGGGTCTTTTAGGGGACAATGGGAAGGAAAAGAACTGAGGTGAGAAGAGAGTTTCCCATCCACATTGCCAGGAAGAACATGGCCCTTACATATTAACAGAACTGAAGTCCCACAGGCTACCTGCATTCCACTGGATATGAGCACAAGATAGAATTTGTGGTTTTCGCATCATTATCAGTGCTGATGGCTCTACAGGATTATTCTGTCTGAGTAAATCCAATGTCCTTTTCTCCTTCAAATTTCCAATGGGAGGAAACCCCTTCCATGATGAATTTGGTCAAAAAGGCTTATTTTAGTAGCTTTTTCCAAAGGGCTAATGGTATTTCTCAATGATCCTGAGCATTCCATTGGCTGTGACAGCAAGTGCCTGGGGGAAGTTTGCAACAACCTCATTTCCATGGAGGAGAAATTTGGGCATGATTTGCCCAGAGTCCATTGGAGTGCATGTGCCCTGGATCCCAGGACTGGGGGAGAAAGGGTTCCAACCCACCAGTCCATTTAAGCTTCCTACTTTGCAGATTTTGATTCAGATATTTAAAGCCTTCAAATGCTTCCTGTAGAAACCAACTCACCCACTTCATCATAAGGCTCTCCATTAGCTGCAGAACAAGCAAATACGTAAAAATAAAGTTAATTTGCATAATGTAAGAAATATATGACCTTAATGCATTGTTCTCAGCTTTTAATAACCACAATTTACATGGCTCACGAATTAGAACCACTCTC
>NC_137771.1:45737080-45822080 GCF_963455305.1 Plecotus auritus | reverse complement strand
GGCTCTCCATTGGTGTGTGGGATCTTTATGGTGGGTGGGTCAGGCCCTCGGTCTTGACAAGACTTACCTGGGCCCAGATCAGCCATGTAGAAAGCACTCAGCTTTTAAGTAGCCAGGCCAAAATAACTTCAGACAAACTCCTGACCAGAATGATTTTTATTTTATTTTATTTTATTTTATTTTATTTTATTTTATTTTATTATTTTATTTTATTTTTAAAATATGTCTTTATTGATTTTAGAGAGAGGAAGGGACAGGGAGAGAGAGATAGAAACATCAATGATGAGAGAGAATCATGGATTGGCTGCCTCCTGCACGCCCCCTACTGGGGATCAAGCCTACAACCCGGGCATGTGCCCTGACCAGGAACCAAACCGTGACCTCCTGTCTCATGGCTCCGTGCTCAACCACTGAGCCACACCGGCCGGGCCAGAATGATTTTTTTAAATGCCAGCTTCACCAATGGCCTCTTCAAAGGCTATTTGTTTCTAAGACACATCAGTCACGTGAAAAAGGTTAGACCAGATTTCACAGAGTGCAACCTGCAGAAACATTGCCCCAATCAGGCTCAGAGGTCTGTTGAAGATGGAAATTACTTGAAGGAAAGTTCTAGAGAATGACCACAGAGGCATTCATTCATTCATTCATTTTCTTCTTTCTTTATTTCCTTTATTCATTCTTTCATTTTTCATTCTTATCTTAAAAAGAGAGCCTGAGCAGTTAGTTGTCTGTTGTCTGTGTGTTAATTTATTGTTTTAGTGAATCAGCAAGAATGATAGGATTGGGCTGCCAAATTTGATGACTCATTCGTAACTCCATGTATACATTCAACAAATAAGAATCAAGCACATATTTTGCATGCTCCTGCAATAAATCCTATAAGGGGTATAAAAATTTAGTGATTATCACTCATTCAACAAATATTTATTGAGCATCTATTTTGTGCTGAGCATTGTGCTGAGGTACAACAGTTGACAGAGCTTAGAGTTCACTGAGAATGAACAAATAAATAAACAAGGGACTTTCAAAGTGTGATAAGAATTCCTGTGTATGAAACAGTAGTCTGCATTGTAGGCTTTGAAGTTTCCTAAAAATAGAAACTTTGAAGTTTCCTAAAAATAGAAACAACATTGTTTTTATGCAGAAGACATGGCCTCGAATATTCTAGAGAAAGGAATATATTGGAGGTTGGAAAGATTTGTTAAAAGGGAGCGTGATTGTGTAGGCCTGCAGCTGAATTAGAATCCCAGCTGCGCTGGGTGAACTTGAACAAATTGTCACACTTCTCTCTGACTTAGTTCTTTCAGACACAATGAGAGGTCAATAGAACCTACTTCTCTGGGTTGTTTTAAGGATGAAGGAAAATAATATATGAAATACTTAGCACTAAGCCTGATAGATGGTAAGAGGTGAATAAAGGGCAGCTGTCAAAGGAAACACAGACCATCATGAAGAAGAAATCTGTTTGGATCCTAAGCTAGCATCCCGAGCCACACCAGGACTTGGACAGGACTGTGGAGCCTACCGCCTCCTTGCTGACTGGAGGACAGTTCGCATCAGAGAGCAAAGCAGAGGAAGTGCGCTCCCATATATGTTAATGAGCTAAAGGAATGTTTACTCATTATGCATTTCTCTTGCTTATTCAGCATTGATTGAGCACCCTCAATTCTGTAAGTTTTGTTTTTTGTTTTGTTTCCCTTTTTAAACCATCCTTTATTTTTCAACTACAGTTGACATACAATATTATATTAGTTTCAGGGGTACACCCCAGTGATTAGACATTATATAACTAAGTGATCATCTTGATAAATCTCATACCCATCTGATACCATACATAGTTATTAGAATATTATTGACTATATTCCCTCTACTGTATTTTACATCCCCATGATGATTCTGTAACAACCAATTTGTACTTCTTAATCCCTTCACCCTTTTCACCCATTCCCAAAATGGCCCTCCCATCTGGCAACAGTCAAATTGTTCTCTGTATCTATGAATCTATGTCTGTTCTGCTCGTTAGTTTACTTTGTGTTTTAGGTTCAATTGTTGATAAATTTGTATTTATAGACATTTTATTGTTCATATTTTTTTCCTTCTTCTTAAAGAAGACCTTTTAACATATCATGTAATAGTGGTTTGGTGGTGGATGAACTCCTTTATTTTTTCTTGTCTGGGAAGCTCTTCCATCATAAATGATAGCTTTTCTGGGTAGAGTAATCTTGGTTATAGGTCCTTGCTTTTCATCACTTTGAACATTCTTGCCATCCTCTTCTGGCCTGCAAAGTTTCTGTTGTAGGTAACTTCTCTTGCTGCCTTTAAGATTCTCTCTTTGTCTTTAACCTTTTGAATTTTGATTATGATGTGTTTTTGGGTGGGCCTCTTTGGGTTCATCTTGTTTGAGATTCTCTGCGCTTCCTGGACATGTATGACTATTTCCTTCACTGGGTTAGGGAAACTGTCTGTGATTATATTTTCAAATAGGTTTTCAATTTTTTGCTCTCTCTCTTCTCCTTCTGGCACCCCCATGATACAAATGTTGGTATGCTTGCTTGAAGCTGCCCTAGAGGCTCCTTGCACTGTCTTCATATTTTTTATTCTTTTTTCTTTTGCTTTCTTGATAGAGTGTTTTTTGTTTTCTTATATTCCAAATTGCTGATTTGATTCTTGGCTTCATCTACTGTACTGTTGATTTCCTGTAAATTGTTCTTCATTTCAGTTAGTGTATCCTTCATTTCTGACTGGTTCTTTATTATGATTTCCATTTCTTTTTTATGCTTACTATCTCTTTGTTGAAGTTTTCACTAAGTTCATTGAGTGTCTTTGTAACCAGTGTTTTGAAATCTGCATTTAGTAGATTGCTGGTCTCCATTTTGCTTAGTTCTTTTTCTATTCTTTCATTTGGGACATGTTTCTTTGTCTCCTCATGCTTGGCAGCCTCTCTGTGTTTGTTTCTATGAATTAAGTAGAGCTGCTATGTCTTCTGGGTTTGGTAGGGTGCCCTTATATAGTAGGTGTTCTGCAGGGTATAGTAACACAGCCTCCCCGATTACCCAAGCTGGGTATTCCAGGTGTGCCCACCACCATGTGGGCTGTGTACACCCTCCTATTGTAGTTATACCTTGATTGCTGTTGGCATGTCAATGGGAGGGATTTATCCCCAGGCCGATAGGCTGCAAGGACTGGCTATGACCACCATGTAGGATCAGCTGTGTAGGGGCCCACCCCGCAGAACAGGACTTACTTCAATGGGGCTCTGGTGCTTGCTGAGTCTACCCTTTGAGTGTGTCACTTGTAGAGATGATTGGGTGGTGCTTGGATGTGGTCTAAAGCTGTCTACCAGGTGTGCTGGCTCTAGGGTTTTCCAAGAGGTGCAGACCACCCGGCACAAGCTACTGAGTGATCTGCAAATGGATGCTACTTCTTTGGATGGGCTTGAAGGTACTCAGGAGAGATACAGATATGGTGCTTCCCTACCAGCTCTGTAGGGAGAAGGGGAGTCTCAGAAAAGGAACGATAGCTTCTGCCAGTACTTTTTTTTTGTCAGAAAGCTGTCCTCCCCAGCTCTTGCCCTGATGCTAGACAATTCAGTTCCTTCGTGCATATCCCTGGTGTCTTTTGAGCTGCTGCCCCAGTGCTGAAGCTCAGAGGTAGTGAGTCTGAGTAAATCTGCAGGACTTTTAATAGGAATTGCCTGGGACTTCAGCAGCCCTCTGTCTTCCTCAGCCATGATCCCTTCAAGTTTTTACAGACAGAAATTATGAGGACTTCCTGGCACTGGAACCCTGAATGGGGGGCCTGGTGTGTGGTTGGGACCCATTGCTCCTCAGGGGGGACCTCCACAGCCAATACATCCCTCCAAATTTCTATCTGCTACCTGTGGATGTGGGACCAGTCCATTCTACGCCTCCACCCTTCTTACCAGTCTTGATGTGACTTCTTATTTAAATCCCTAGTTGTATGACTTCCATTCAGTTAGTTTTCAGGCAGTTCTGAATGATGGTTGTTCTGTAGTTAACTTGTAATTTTGTTGTGGTTGGTGGAGGATTCAAGTATCACATTTACCTACACTGCCATCTTGACCAGAAACCTCTGTAAGCTTTTTATAAATTGTCCCAATAACTCTCAATTACCTGTAGTCTGGAGGATCAGGTTTGGCAAGAAGTAAATGGAACCAGGAAAGAGGACTATAGTTCATATCACAGTCCTGAGAATGAACACCAAAACCTTATTTTGGATGAGCTATTAGCAAGGAGCCAGAAGGGATCCTTGGTGGCTAAACTTTTAGTCCCATAAGGCAGGGACTGTGCAAACCACTTCACAGCTGCTTTGCCAGTCCCTAGCACAGTGCCTAACGCATAAATATTTGTTGAATTAAGTTGTTTAATAGATATATATTGAAAGGAACAAATCATGTTAAAAATAGCAAACACTATTTTTTTATGTGTACTATGTGTCAGGAACAACTCTAAGACCTTTCTATATCACCATTTTATGTAATTCTCATAACAACCTTATGAGTGAGGTAGACACTATTATTACCTCCATTTTCCAGAGGAAGGAATTTAAAAGTACAGAGAGGTTAAGTAACTGGCTTAAGGTGGCACAGCTTGTAAGAGCAGGGCTGGACCTCCACAGTCACTGCGCTGTATTCTTCCCATTAGAATTAGAAGCAGTAGACTTAGGTGCCATCTCTAGCCACCAGGTCACACTTCCTAGCTTTAAAAATCTTGCTTATTTATTAATTAGTGCCTGCCCAGCTCTCAGACGGACCCTTGGATCCTTCTCAAAGTTACCTGCAGGCAACTGCATTGTCAACTTTACTTGACTGTGCTCCTGACTTGGCTAGTATCCTCAATATTCCTTTTCCCTAACTAGTTGTCAATGTCTCCCATCAACCCCTACCTCCTTCTTCTGATTTATTGTGCTTGCTCAATTTTAGGCTTCTCCACTTTCCCCCAAATGCAGACTACTCAAGAGCTATCATCTTGATATTTTCACAACTGTTTGTTGAATGTCAGGCCTTGTGCTGCTGTTCATAATTTCTGTTCTTCACCATAACTCAACCAAGGGTATTATTAGCCCAATTTTACAGATGGGTATGATGAGGTCACCTGCTGGTGTCAGTGCTGGAGTGTGATGGAACCTGGGTTCAGAGCCAGTGGGCTCAGCTTCAAGATCCATGTTCTTTCCCCTGGTCCACTTAGTTGTCTCTGCCTCCATGTTTACCTGTTATGAAAAATCCCCCTCCCCCAAAACCAGTGAGGCAGCCAAAGCTTGGGGATGGGGTGAAGGTGTGAGAGAAGTCTTCATGTTCCCCCTGGGAGTTGCTCAGTCAGGGAGCACTTGGAGACACATTTGTCTTGTGGGCTCATAGTCAACCACAAGGGCAAAGACCTAGGACACACAAGAGATCTGAGATGAACCTCGATATTAAAAAAGAGGCAGTGAGAACAGAGTGATCACTCTGAGCCTGTATATTAAATGTATTCATCCTTTGTATATATATAAAAAAGAACAAAACCTGCAAAAGTTATGTTTCTACATAAAGGCAGACTGTGTTTCATAGCTATTCTAATTTATGGGCCGTACATTCCTGTGATTGTCTTGAACTGAATAGCCAAGTAAATAATCATTGAGAGCCACAGGTAAATCACTTGGAGGTGAACTGAGTCTGTCTAGGGCCTCCAACATGGCACAAACATTATTTCCTAATTTTGTAGATTTCTTCATCTGAGCCCAGAAAATGTCTTCTCTCGTTGGCTTTGTGGGTTGACACTTTTTTCCACTTATATCCAGAAGAGATGGCAGCAAGGTGAAACGTGAGAAGTGTTTAAAGTATTTTCAAAGATTCCCCTTCTAATTTTCCTCCTCAATGCCACGGAAATAATGCCATTCACTTCACTTCCACAAGTGTTTATCCTGCTCCCAAATGAACTGGGGATGGGAGGCACTGGGAGGAGTCCAAGAGGGGAGACACAGACCACGCCCTCAGGCATCTTGGGACCTGGATGGTGTCTTTTAAAAATTTTGTTAAAATGTGCATAACGTAAAATTGCCATTTAATCCTTTTTATGTGTACAATTTCATGGCATTTAGTACATCGACATTGTTGTGTGACTATCAGTCACCATCCATCTCCAGAACTTTTTCCTCTTCCCATACTGAAACTTCATTTCCATTAAACAATAACTCCTCATTTCCTCCTCCACCCAGCCCCTAGCAAGCAGCATTCTACTTTCTGTCTCTTTGAATTTATAACACTAGGTACCTCATATAAGTGGAATCCTACAGTATTTGTCCTTTTGTGACTGGCTCACTTCACTTAGCATAATGTCCTCCAGGTTCATCCATGTGCGACCTGGCCAATTTTAAGAGTGAGCATGAGCCAAGGTAAATACTAGTTCAGATGTAAGTCAACCACAGGGGCAGATGCATATTCACATTCATTTGTGGTTGTTTTAAGGAAATTCAAGCCTAAGCTGCAGCAATAAATCCAACGTATTTAATGAGCTAATATTCTGTGCAAGGCCCCAAGGGTGAATGAAGCTGCAGAAGATGCTACCTCTTAAGGGGACTCAGGTGCAGATTCAAATTCAGATGTTAAGGGGTAGTAACTTCAGGGTACAAATAAAAATGTAAACAAGAGTTTAAGGCAGAGAGGTCATTTCAGGTGGACGGGATACGGGAAGAGTTGGATTTGAGTGGGATCTTGAAGGATAGGTAGAATTTAGTACAAAAGGAATGGAACCAGAGAGAGAAAACATTCCAGGCTAGCCTGGAGTGAAAGCATGTTCGTAGTATCTCCAGTGCTGGTACAACAACCAATGTGTGTTGCATGAATGAATGATGTGGAACCCAGCCGTGGGAATGCCCAACGTGAGTAGACAGTCTGGCTTGAGTACAGGGTCCCTTAGGATAGTTAGGGATGAAAAAGAAAAATGTTGCTAGAGATCAGAATGTAAAAAACTTTGACTGCCAGACTAAGGAGCTGGAACTGTATCCTGAGGGGAACAGGGAGGCATTGAAGGTAGTTGACCAGGGGAGTTCATAGTGATTAGTCCACCATTCCTAATCATAAGTGTCATCAAAGCACAAACACCCCCTGAGAAGCTTAAAGTGCTAATTGCTGGGTGAATGTTAATGCAAGAGTCTTTAATGGTTGTATGCAGACTGGGCAACATCTTTTTTAGAAGTAGCATTTTTTGGAAGCCTCTTAAAGTGACAGAAGATAGCCAAGGAACTAGTTAAGACAACATTCCAGTAACCAAATACAAAAGTAACGATTTAGCTGTTGAGATTAAGAGGAAAAAAGGCAGATCTTGTGCTCAGGGCTGGAGAGAGGATTACAAAATGTAGGGATCATGAAATTCCCTAAAGAGAATCAGAAGCCAGAGGCCATGACAAATGTCAGGCCTCTGTGATTGGTCAGGAAGGGAAGTTTTAAAGGAAATGAGGAAAAGAAAGTTTTTGCTTTACAGAGTGTGAAGTTGAGATGAAATACCAGAGTTCCGTTCTCAAAAGAGAAGCAGAGCTGCAGTATTAAATCACTGGGGAGATTTGATCTGCAGCCAGGCAAACGAGGACGAGGACAGTCTCAAGACATAGTAATGAAGATCAGGAGAACAAACATTATGGAGAGGAGAGCAGGGCACAGGAGAGGGAGAGGGAGGAGGCTGACTTTGTTTGCATTCAACAGAAAGTCACTCCAACCCGTTTAAACCAAAAGAGGCGTTTATTACAAAGTCAAAGGCACATTTCATGGAATTCACGAGGACAGCCAAGATTGGAGAAGAATGGAACCCGGAACTGGAGAGCTGTCCAGAACCAGCAGTTACCCTCTTTGTCTCTGTCCCTCCCCGAGGTCAGCTGCACCTTCCTCTCCACCTCTCCCCTCAAGCTGCCTTGTTCTTTACTTTCTCATCTACGAAGATAGCTGCCCCCACAGCCACCAGGATTACCTATCCCCAGTTGAAAAGAACAACAGAAACTAACAAGTGGCCCTGAATCTCATTCCAAATATTGGGGTGGGGGACAGGGGAAAATATGATTGGCCTCTTCCTCCAGGGTTCTTCCAGGTTCCATCAGCTATGGGCCGGTGGGTGGGGCCATGCAGAATACATGGCCTCTGAGTGTGCCTTCCATGGCTGGGAGGGCGGCTTTGGAAAGTGGGTGTCAGGCTGGGCCAATTTCACAGAAGGTATGGACTAAACTGAAGCATCAGGAGTCGCACACAAGGTGGCTGATTCCAGTAGGAGAAGCATTCTGCCAACGAGAGCCATCTCTCCTATAGGCTGTGCTGAATGAGGAGGGATACAGGTGTGAGTGGCTGAGCAGAGGCCTGTTATCTACTTAGAAGGAGGAAGATTGGAGCATGGACTCCAGCTCTGGGGGAAGGTACTTTAGATGACCTCACAGGCTGCTTTCCATACTAAGATTCTGTGATATTTCTTCTTAATCACCTCAAGTCCAGCTCTACCAACTCCTGCCTCCCCTGCCTCCCCTCTTTTAATTTACCTAGTCAAAATCTACATCAGGGGGTTTTATTCTGAGTGGGATTCAGGAAGTCCAGGAATGTCCTAAAATTGGCTGCAAAATTGTGTGGGTAGGTGGGAAGTGGACTTATATATAGATTTTTCTAGAGAGAGGTTCAATGAAGGGGACCATGACCAAGAAGAAGGTGAAAAGCTATGATTTAAGGAGAAGTGATTTGAGGCAGTTTATAATAACAGTGAAATAGAAAGATAGAGCTAGGACTAGGAAATAGAAATAGAAAAAGAAGAAATCAAATATATTTAAAAAAAAACAGTAGGGTCTTCATAGCTGCTATGATTAAACTTCAAGTTTGATTTTGAGCTTCCTGGCATCCAGAAAATTCTTGATATCATTTGTATGGCTATAAGAAACAGCAGTTCTTTGAGAGAAATGAAGCTATTTCTAATGCTGATTTCTTAAAAGAGTTTCTCACTAAGCAAAAATACCACGAAAGTAAATATAATAATAAGAGTAGCAATATTATTATTTATTCAAAATTACTTTCTAGCAAGCACCAAGCTACTATATATATTTTTTCATTAAATTCAACAAAGGGAAGATAATGGAGAATTCATAGAGAAGAAAGGCGATTCAGAATAGAGCAATGCATATCCCAGAAGTCATTGACAGAGAGTCAAGAAAAACAACAGTATCACCTGATAAGTTTTTCCAACATTCAGATAAGAAAAGGTAAATTTTCTTCAGCAGCACATGAGAGAGATATCAGTGAAGAAAAAAGCCAGAGAGTTATGAAAACTGGGGATAAAGATAAAAACGAAAGTAGTTGGCATAAATTGCTCACCTGAGAAATTCTACATGAAAAGCAGAAGACACAAAATAGTGGGTAAATGGTCCATCAGGGTTAAGTGCATAGTTCTTTTCAACTGTGAGAAATCTCCTCTGAAAAGGAAATTAAGCACGAGCAATGTTTTGATGTGGGGTATGGGAATTTGTTAGAACCTACAGCAGGTAGGTTCAGTCTTCTCATATAAGACTTAGGGAGCTCCTGACTGGGATAGATGAAGGAGGGGTATTCTTAATTCTGAGCAATACATTGATCATTGACACTGAACTTTTGGGGCCAAATCTTCACAGTTCTTTATTTCTCTGGCAGGACATTGAGAACAGAGGGAGACAAAGAAGGGTGGTGACCTGGTTTTGGATTGACACCTGTCTGAAGCATGAGTGCGAATCTGAAGTGTGGACAAGGTTAGACGTGGCTGGAGGGGGAGGGCTGGAATGGGGATGGGTGCAGAGTCAATGGAATGAACTGGGTAAAGAAGGAGGTCTGAGGATTCTGGATTAAATGAGGTTTACGAGTGGGGAAAATGACAGATTTACTCATTCCTACAGCTGCCTTAACAAATTACTACAAACTTGGTCACTCAAAACAACAGTTCTGGAGATCAGAAGTCCACTGAGCCACGCCGGCTGGGCTCCACTTCTAAGGTGCTACTGTAGTTTGTCTATTCTACAGAGAAACTCTCTCTCTCTAAAAAAAAAATAAAAAATAGTAATCTTCAAGCCAATGAAGGCAGGGCAGCTGGATTTCAATTTTTTTTCTTTTTTATGTTTCTGGAATTGTTTTCTCTTTCAGATGGCCACATCTGCCATATCTGTACAAAACACCTTGCATGAGGACAAGGACCATGCTGATTTTGCTCTTTGTTGTATTTCCAGCATTCAGCAAAATGCTCAATTAGTATTTGTTTGTCAATGAATGAATGGATGGATGGATGGATACATACGTAAACGTGTGAATAAAATTGCATTTTCCTAGTCTCATGTGCATCAAAACCACCATCAGGACTGTCTTTTACCAAGTGCTGAAGATGTGGTGCTGTGTCCGTCCTTGAATTCTTGTACCAATATGGATAATAGCTGAGTGCCTTGTCAATAAGTACAGCATGTTCCATCCACTGCTGCCGAAATCTTAACAAGCCATCTGAGCAGAGGTGCTTGTCTGAAGGTGACACTTGCCCCCACCAATGTCATATAAGGAAATAACCCATCTTCCCTTAAGTGTCTCTCCTCCCTGCCTTCACATATCAGTGCACTATAAATGATGAGGAGGAGGGTTTGTAAATCAAGAAAAAGGCCCTGCTTTCAAGCACTCTTTAATTAGGTAGGATGGATACAGCATCCTAGTTCATTTGGACGGGACAGTGGGGAACCGTTCCATCTCCTGGATGTCCCCACATGGGCCCTACAGTGTTCCCAGGGTGACTGCTCTGTGTGAGGCATTTATAACATCTAAGTTTCTTCCTCCTAATGCCAGGGCTGAGAGGAATATTATGCAGGCTGAGTCTGCAACGGGGTTTTATGAGAAGGTTTGTAGATTCAACATGGAAATAAACTTCCTGTTTACTTATCTATACCTCAACTTGTTCTGAAAACGATTCAAGGTTTGTTGTAAGATTATATAAATTAGGTCAGGGAGAAATAAATTATAAGTAGATTAGAATAAAAGAAGTAGGATTTGGAACCTTAAACCAAGCCTATAACACAGCCATGCATACCATGAAGTTCTATATAGTACTCACATTAGGTGGGTTCACATTCACATACAACCAGTGCAAAAAGGGAAGCCTGACCAGTCGTACAATTTATGGCATCCAGGAGACAGCATGCGCACAGGTCAACTACTTAGGAAAAGCTCAATTATTCCTGATCCGAGACCAGACAGAGATTTCTCCCAGGGTTCCTCATAATGAGAGCACTCTGTGATGAAATAAAGAACATGCCCACAAAACCTGCACAAACAATGCATCCTGCACAGGACTATTCCTTAGTAGAAACTTGCAGCATCAACATCTCACCAAAGGTGAAGATTACAAAACCAATTCTTTTGGATCAACACAATGTATCCCATGCAGTGCTTGCCTGGCTTAAATCAGGAAATGACTTTAGAGAACCTTGACAGGTGCAAAATGTGGCTTGGAGCAGGGAGCACTGGCTCCGGGTCCCATTACCAGCTCTGTTGCCATAGGAGATGGTGATCAGAGCTCAGACTTTGGATACAGATGAAAGTGAATTTGAATCACCACTTAACTAACGGTGTGCTCTTGTGGTATCTGCACCTCGGTTTGCTCATCTGCACAGGTGGTGATATGATCCCTTTCATGCAGATGCTGCAAGTGTGAAGGGCATTGTAGATGCAGTGCCCAGGACATGTCTAGAAGTAAACACGTGTTTAATAAAGGGCAACTCCACAGCTTTCTGATGTGTCCTCAGGCTGTGAATTCACCTTGGGCAAGGTGAAATACTTGGGCATCAATTTCCTCATCAGAAACTAATGATATTGAAGAGTGAGTACTGCCTAAATCTCTTTCCATCTCTGGCATTCTATTTTATGATTCCATGAAATGTAAAATATAATTATATATCAAAAAAGATATACCAAAATTATGTTGTTGCTTTTGTACACATCCTCCCAGTTTTAATAATGCTCAATATCATATGTGTGTTCTCAGACCTACTATAAAAGTGTGATGACACGAAATAATTTATTATTGTGTGATATAAAAACAAGGAAGAGAAGTTGGTGGGGAAGTCATAAATGCAGGTAACTACCACACTCCTTCAAGACCTCCCTTGGCCTACTGGTTAGGAAGGATCCCGTCTCCTAGCAGTGACCTCCAGCTGTTCACCATGTAGTCATGACCCTTGCCCCTGACCTTAACATCTGCGAGTGGTAGTCCAAGTCCATCCAGTTTTCAACTATGCTTCACCATGCAAATCCTCCACTTCAAATACTAGTACTTCACCTTACCCCTCCCAATTGGCTCCCAGAAATCCACTTAAAGAAATTTCTAGAAGGCTAATACTAACTCCTGATTTATTGTCCTAGGAGGATAAAGTGTCAAGGAACAAAAATAATATCCAATGTAATTTTTAGAACTTTGCTATGGTTTTTGTTTTTCATCCTATGATTGTTAAGTAACTACACTGGTCCAGGCCCTGTCTTATACACGTGACCTTTTAAATTCTTGCAACGTCCATTTAGAGGTAAGGACCATGCCCATTTTACAGAATTAGGAATCAGAGGCTGAGGGAAGTTTAGTAATTTTTCCAAGACAGACCACCTAGATGTTTAGGGAGCTGGAATTCGAGCCCAGGTTTCTGAATCCAAAGCCAGTGCTCTTTCTCTCCACCACCCTGCCTCCTGGGAGGAGCGAACACCATCTCAGGCCAGGCTCTCTACCCGGCAATATGGGTCATACATGTGGGACCAGCACTCCTGAGGAAGTGGAAGGTAATTTGAAAGTTAATGTATTTACTCCTACATGGAATTTAGTGGACAAACAGAACTACCAAGCAAAATAGAGACAGACTCATAGAGAGCAGGCAGTCCGCTCTGGGGGGGAAAGGGTGTGTGTGTGTGTGTGTGTGTGTGTGTGTGTGTGTGTGTGGTGGGGAGGGGCAGTGTATGGATTGAGCAAAAAAGAAAAAGAAAGAACTCATGGGCATGGACAACAGTGTGGCGATTTCAGGATGGGGGGAGGTGAAAGAGGGCATAGAGAGGGTAAATGGTGATGAAAAAAATAAAATAACTAAAATTAAATACAAATTTTTAAAAGTTAAAATGTTTCTGTTTTCTTGGTTCCAGAGAGTATTATCCTCAACTCTCTTTCCCCCGACATACACACAATCTCTTTATCAAATCAATTAGCAGCATTTATGGAAAGCCACACAGTTTGTTCTTGGAAAGTGTGAGAAAAAGCCTAGTATGTCGTCCCCTGCCCTTGGAGAGGTCACAGCCTCACTGAGGAGAGGGGACTTCGAAAAACCTCCGCAGAAAGGTTCAGGTAGCTGAAAACTGAGTACGCAACTGGACAGTGCAGATAGATATTAATGCAAATTCACCTGAAGAGGGGAGGGGTCAGGTCAGACAGCATGGAGGAGGGTGAGGAAACCACCTGTAAGGCCCTGCATGATTTGACCTCTGAGACCCCTCCGATATCTCCCTCACTCTTTGTGCTCCAGACATACCAGCCTCCTTGCCACTCCCCACACACCTGGCACAGGCCCACCCCGCACTGTGATGCTCCCTTGAACACACCTGTGTAGCTTCCCGCCCCTCCTCCCTCTCATGCTCAATTTATCTCTAGAGAACTAATCCACTACATGGTGGTTTTGTTTACTTGTTCATTGTCTGGGTCCTTCCACTAGGATGGAAGCCCCAACAAGAATTTTTGTCACTTGTGTTAAAGCTCACTTGTATTGAAGAATTTGTATAACACTAACTTGCATTGAAGAGTTCCTAGCACCTAGTAGGTGCCTAATAAATATTAATTGAAAGATGACCCTTTAAATAGTTTTCCAGTTCTGCCAAATGGTGGAATCTAGAAAAATCTTCCCCAAATCTTAGGGAATTGGACTATGAGGATACACCTGTCACTAGAGGAGTCCATTGAAACCATCTGATTGAGGGAGTGATAACAGGCTCAGTCAGCTGTTGGGATGAGCATGGATCCATCTCCAAATCATTAAACTGACTGTAGGCCTTCTATGTGCAGATGCCCTGTGCTCAGAATCTGCCCCGATTTCCTACATGTCACCAATTCCATTCCATGCCCAGATTCCTGTCTCCACAGCCCAGCATTGAAGCTCACTGTACCTACCTACTAACAGCTAGATATTGATGCTGGAGCTAGGAGGGTCACAAGGGATGGGGGTGGAAGGATGCAGGAGTGGCCCCTCTGGGCACTAGTCTACTTTTGTGGTGTAGAAGGAGAGCAAGTGATAAGGTCCTCAGGTCCCAATCTTAGCTGACCCCATGGCCTAGGGAAATGTACTTGGCTTCTTCATGCCACTTCTCTGGATGGGAAGACAATCAATAATAGTCCCTGATTCAAAGCAGAGGTTCTCAACCTGAGATTCACATATAAACCTGTTTGGGTGGGCTGGAAAGACATGATATTAGTTAGACAATAACATGTACCATTTTTGTTTGCCAAAATGGCCTAGTAGCACTAATTCCAGGTGGTTCATTAAGAAAATGAGAAGCTCTGGTTTAGGTAACACTATTGTTCAGATGAGTGTGTATTTCAAATATGGGGCCAGTGGTTCATTAGCTCATTCTTTCATCCTGTAATTGGGTTAGCTCCCAGGAGGCAATAACTACTAACATTGATAACGCATTATGCTGTGGAAAGCACTCTCACCAATTTGATCCTAAAGTGGACAGTTATGCCTACATTCATCTTAGAACCAACTAACATATAATAGGCACCTTCTAGTTCAGGACTCAGTCAGAAAACTATGGCCCATGAGTCATACCCACCTGCAGACTGTTTTTGTACAGCCTGGAAGCTAAGAATGGGTTTTACCTACTTAAAAGATTGTGTACACACACACCACATACACACAGAGGAGACTACATGACAACAACCACATGTAGCCCTTCACAAAGTTTGCCAGCCCTTGTTCCAGGTGTCCCACACTGTGCCAGGTGCTGTACTTCTAATACATGTCCCCAGATGGTGAGAGTGAGAGGCCCTTAAGTTCAGGACTGGTGTTGGGTGTGGCCACAACTGTGAGCACAGGGGACATAACTTGGACAGCAAAGTTTCTGGTCTCTGTTCTGTTTCCCATACGTGCTATGTAAACTGGGATACGTTTCCTAAACCCTCTCAGGCCAGCAGCTTCTTCTATTAAATAGGGTGTAGGGCCTGGTCGGCTCAATGGTTAAACGTCCACCTATGAATAAGGAGGTCACAGTTCGATTCCCAGTCAGGACACATGCCCAGGTTGCGGGCTCAATCCCCAATGAGAGGTATGCAGGAGGCAACCAATCAATGATTCTCCCTCATTATTGATGTTTCTATCTCTCCCTCTCCTTGCCTCTCTGAGATCAATAAAAATGTATTTAAAAATATAATAATTTTTTAAAAATAGGTGTAGGAATGGAACTCCCTTTTACTGTGAGTCCATGAGTTCATTAGGACCAGCTCAAACTATTCTAGTTTGAGAGCTTTTAAAATCATGATGACCTGATTGTTTTTCTTCTTTTTGTAAATTTAAAAAATAACTTAAAATTTCTAAAAGGACATGAGACAAGGTACAGGGTGATAAGGAATTATGAGGATATAAGGAACATATATCCCAGATAAGAACTCAACGAGTGTCATCTGTTTTAGGTGACCAGTGTAGAACTGCTATTTGGAGGCCAGAATATTGTTTTTAAGCAGAAAGTAGTTTTCTATGTTTGAGCATCCAAATGCAAAAAAGAAAAATATCAGTACTATAGGCCAAATACAAAGAGGGGCGGGGGATCCCATTTTAAAAATGCTCATGGCAATGAAAAACTATAACTTCCAATGTGAACCAATTCATTGAGGCCTTAACATTCATTTGTTGGGAATGGAGGGGGCAGTAAAAGCTGCCATCAGAACCAATCGGGGAACGGCAGGCTGGAAAGGTCAAACGCGGCTAGGGATGTGCAACTCCTTGACTTTGTTAAAATGATGGTATTCGACAGAAGTTACATCTGAGGTCAAGTGACCGCAATAACAGGGGACAAGGAGCACTCTCAAATCATTCTCGGGGATGAAAATGACATGAAACTGACATAATATCTGAGGTGAGATGAAACTCAAATCCTCAGCAGCTGAACGCTTCACCTACTGATGGGCAGCCTGACCCTCGCCAATCTCATAATCATACTTGTGTCAAGAGGGGAGCAGAGTCTCTGGTAACACAAGGCACAGCGCTGGTGTTTTGGGGAAAGGAAGGCTTTGTCTCTGCTTCTGAGATGATGTTGTGAAAAGTTTTAATACTCAGCTTTAAACCTTTCAAATGAATGCCTTATTAGAATAATTGGATTCCACCTACATACATGGAATCTCTTCTTCCCTTATGTATTTTTCCCCATTTCTTGGCTAGCATTTTCAGTAATAAATTGTGTGTTTAGTCCCATGATTATGTTGATGTTATTTAAAGATTCAACCCAATTCTGTTCAAAATATAAGGATGATCTGTAATCTGGGTTATCTTCTAGCTTCCAAACTGCCTGAGGAGAAGCAGGAGGGGCAAATTGGGAGGAAGTTAATGATAAATTATAATCTCTTTGCCCCCAAATAACATGTAGGAAAAGATGGTGTTCTGAACACTGTTGTGAATATATTAACCCATGAATCAGAAAAGGAAACCTAAAATACATTTGAATTTAAAGAGAGTATTAAAATTAAAAACCGCAAAAAAGAAATATTACATTAAGTCAGCTGTTAACAAAAAAATGTTTCATGTTCTATCATGTGCCCTGTAATTGCTCTAATCTGAGGTTCAGTCTGGTAGACTGTACTCCCATCTGTCGGTGTGTTTAAAAGAAATGGTGTGTGTGTGTGTGTGTGTGTGTGTGTGTGTGTGTGTGTGTGTGTTTGTTTCCTGAGAAGAGAAAGGGTGAATGGAGGTGTGGTCATTTGCATAAACACAACCCCTTCTACCTTCAAAATATGCCGTGACCTCTTCCCTGCCAATGCATGTGGGTCCCCCAAAGCCAATAAATACAGTTGTCAGCAAGGGGATGAATCAGCATGTATTTAAATCAAAGACAGCCATGAAAGACTGCATTAGCTCTGTTCCCAGGACCTGTCAAATCACAGAAGAGATTAAACATCTGACCCTCTTCATCCCCAACATTGCTCCACAAGAGACATTTCTGTCACTATTCCTGCCACTTGGCTTTCAAAGATGCCACAAAGCCTAGGGCGACCTCTGCTACATTTCAGTGTTGTTTATTGATTTCTGACCCAGTGCTTAATAGTTTTCCCAGTCCCCCTGAATGGCTTTTGTAAGCAATGTGGTTTGTACATCTCACCGATCAATACCTTTTATATTTACAATAAAATTGAAACTGCTTCTGCTGGGGGCGCAGCCCAGCATTTGTCATCCTTCAGCGAGGGAAAACTATGTCATTATCTGAATTAAAACATTTATTTCTGATTAAGAGAGTGTCCTATCTCATTAATTTTTCCCTTTCCAATAGAATGGGAATAGAACCCTATTGATTTTTGCACTTTTACACATCTCCACTGCTGAGAAGATAATTGAGAAGTTAGCCAGAATAAATGAAGTTTCAAGTCTAGTGGGCCAGCCAATACCTTCCAAATTCAAGGTGTTTTTATGAAGCTGGATTTTAATTTGTTGGCAAGCTGAAGCAGTGGGACTTATTCGACTGAGTAAATTGGATTAAGAGTAGAATCGGCTGGAAGCATGTCTTGGGGAATGCCAAGGGCCAGTCCCCCCAGACAGCCAGAGCCTTGCTTTAGATTTATACTAAGACAGCTTCCAAATTGCCCTCCTTCAAAACTTCCAACTCGCTTCAGGAAGTGTGGACCACTGACCCAAAAGGCTGTTAACTCGCGTTTCCCTTCCTCATGCCCGTCACCTTAAAAACAACCAAGATCTAATCAGAGGTTGAACTAGACCTTCAGATTGTCGGCACCAATTGATTACACTTTATTAGAATAATGGGACTAAATCCAAGCTTCATTAAAATGAATTCCCTGTGCTTGGAACCCTTTTTTCGAAAGACCTTTCAATTACAAGACCTTATGGCACACACAGGGAATCCTGCTCACTTTGAAATTTTTCTCATTAGGAATTAGCAGTCATTTGTTCTTATTTCCATATGCAAAGCCCACGCCTTGCCTGCTCCTGGGAAGGACAGAAAATGCACTGGTCCCTCGGGTTAAAAGGAAGCAGGGGATACAGATAATTTAAACCACAGCTATCTTTGTTAATGTCTTAATTTGTTACGTTCTCTGTAATTTATTTGTCACTGGTCCATTACTTTTCACATTCCCATTCACTTCTATGTATCTTTAGTTCCTCTAGGAAAAACAGGGGAATGGAAACCAGGTTCAGACTAAAGATCTTCCAGGTTACAGCTAAAGATTCTTCAAGGGGAAAAAAATTGACTAAATGCCTTCCCTGGTGACCTGACAATAGAGACCTGCCCAGGGAAGAGCTCATCTAGAAATGAGGTTGAGAACTTTAGTTCACGTTTAGAATGCCGCAGTGTGAGGGGAGTGCGAAGATCATGTGTCCCCTTGGAAGTAAAATGAAGCGTTGAAAATTAAGGAAATTATTTCTACAGAAAAGATTTCCAACCTGAATTTATGTGACATAGGACAGCCTGAATTTGGCAGGCATACTCTTTGGTATAAATTTGTGTACACACACACACACACACACACACACACACACACAACTGCGGCCAAAGGAAAAAGAAATTGCGAAGGAAGCACTTCAAGAAAGACTTGATTTACACACAAAAAAAAGGGAAAAAAGAAAGAAAAAATCAACCCAGCAGATTAAAAATGCTGTGGAAGTGAAGAACTTAATTTCTGACTGCATTTTAATGCATGGTCCAAAGTACCAAAGTATGCAAAAGGTTGAATACATTCATCACAAACAGTTCTGTTTCCTCTCTTACCCCAATGAGGAATTACAGGGTTACCAATGACCTTCCTCCCAATGAAGCTCCATAATTATGGTCATTTATTATACAACTGAGATGAATGGATGGGCTTTACATAGAATAAAAATATTATTTAACAGCTGCATTATTGATGTGTGAAGTGTAATTTTAATTTATTTAAATGCTATAAATATATTGGTAATGTATTCTTTTCAAATTATCCTCCTGAACCATGCACTGGCAAAACCTCAATTAATATTGTACTAAAATCTATTTCTCATGTTGTGTGAAGCTGTGTATGGCTAAAAATATGTGTGCTATGATGCCTTGGCATACTTTACCAGTGTATTTTCCTTTTCTCCTTGATTCATGATTTCAATTTGAAATTGAATTTCAATTGGAATAATTTAGAAAAATATATCTTCCCTTAAATAAAGGATCCCTATTTAAGTCTAAAATTATTTTTACTATAAATTACACATGCAATGATTTGAAGAAAAATTCTATATATTTACGTTCATTTGGCATACTGCAATATTTTTAAATACTTAGTGTATTTCCAGTGAAATGATAAAATTGGAAAAATATTTAAGCCAACAGCTCTATCTGATTTACTTAGCATATGAGCATAATCTCAACAAGCCTGCAAAGAAGCCACTGCTTATATATTATGTTAAATTGCTTGGTACCAAAAGCATATTGTATGTCTATAAGCAGAGATAGACTTACGTATTTTACTTCTGGGTTTATCTCTTTTGTATTCTGTCCATTTGCCCCTGGCTGTCATTATTCCATGCTCATCGACAGAATAGTTATAGTTTGCAAAAACCTATCAGGTAGGCTGGACACTAGATAATTGAGGTGATGATCAGTCTCAGCAAAAGACAATTGATAGTGATAGTGTCAGAGGCTGCACCTAACAAGATCTGTACCCTCTGTCTCCTTTAGCCTTTCTCTGGAATGGACCGAATATGGAATAACATGGACTCGGCTGATGAGCATCCAGAGACGGGATGGTAGTGCATAATACTTCCTGGAAGTGCAATAGGATAGGGAGAGGGAGTCTTCTGACATTGAGGCAGGTTATTAAATAGAAGTGTGAACTATTAAGAGATGATCTTGACCCTCAGTACATTTTTATCAAAATCAAAAAATACTTGACACCACTGAGCAGCCTACCACAGGCACACAGGGAGAAATGCTTTATTATGGAAATGTGTAGTGTCTTCTTCAAAAGAGAATAATTCAGAATACATGTACTGCTAAATATATAACAGTGCATTGGACTCCCAATAATTAACATCAGCTGTACACTAAGTACGTTCTGGAATGATATTTGTAAAGGAGATGGTTGACCAAACTTAGTAAGAACTTCCTATATTAAAAATAAAATTTTAAATTGTTCTAAAATAAAGATAATTTTAAGTTGCTTTTATGCTAGCATGATTTAACACAGCTTTTCTGAAAAGGCTTTTCAAATCCACTCTCAATTCTAACCTGGGAGGTGGAGAAGATTTTAGGTTGTATACAGAAGGCTGTAGATGCAGATTTTTTTTTTCACAGACTGTGAGGTACCTTGTAGATTTTTGATAGGCAGTTATCCTGGCTTTTCTCATACCCTATGCACCTGTTTTTACCTTTTTTTAAATTGAGGGACTATCACAATTCTTACAACTCCTACATTTCTGTGAATGTGTATATAAGTCAAAATACTGCATATTGTAACACCCTAATTGCAGGGACAAAAACTAATGGAGCCCACTGACAATGGACTTAGGCCAGAAAGGATGCAGACAGTCCTAGTTTTGCATGGCTATTAAACACCCTATAGTCTATATAAAAATATGCCAAGTTGAGGCTTAATAGTAATAAAATAGTATGGGTAATGCCCTCAATCTGGCTGAATGAGCAATGCCCCCTGATTGGGTAATTGACAAACTACATACTGTAACACACTTCAGAATAGCCCTGCCTTTTCATTATGTTGAACAATAGGTTAACTGGATAACTCTGCACTTGGCAAAATTACTTTCCACTGACTTCAAACCATCTTCTTTTCTCCTCAAGCTACTGCTCCCTGTGATATTTCGGTATTCTTCTCTCCAGCAGTGCACTTTCAGAGCCAGTTATATGCTAGCTCAGTGGCACTCAGATTCTTCCTGTTTTACCTTTCCCCGGGGTCAATTGCCTTTGGGAGGGAACCAATAGAGATTAACAAGAAAGATATACTGCCTGATTCATGGCATTTAGAGAGGCCTGCAAAGGCACTCCGGCTCTTCTGGGATTGGTGCTATTTCGATCAGAGTCCTGTCTGCAATTAGAAAATAACTCCCAGTTCAGAAAATGTAGTCGTTTTAAAGAAAATGCAAGCAAAAGACATATCTCTAAAGACTTTGGTGTGTCCTTCACTTTTTTTTAATGCTCATAGATCAGGTCGTGTAGTCCAGTGGAATAAGGTATTTGAAGTTCCTTGCAAGAATGTCCTAAGCATCTCTTCTCTGCCTTCCCATCACCATGAGTCAGCACGGTGGGCAATATTAAACAAAGCTCCGAGGCCTCCCTGCCACTCCTACTGTGCGGCTGGGGAGGTGAGGCATGTTCTCTGAATGCAGGATATCGATTGATTTATAACAAAGTGATAGATATAACTATTGTCATTGGAATTACACTGAGTTATAGCGACATGGTTTTCTGTTCCACAAGCCACTCCCCATATGTACCATAACTCAAACCCTGAATGACAATAATACTATCTATGAAATTTATATTCATGATTATAAATTAATTTTTTTTTTGGCTGGACCACCAGCAGCATGGATTTGTAATTTCCAAACAGCATTTATGGCATTAACTTGGGAATACTATCCATCAAGTCTGATGACAAATGTGGAGGGTGATGGTCTTGCCCGCCTCTGGCTCTAGCAGCCGGTTGTGTTCTGGAGGAGAGAGAATGCTGGAACAGAGAAGCTGGGGTGGGTGGCCTGCCTCCTCTGCCACCTGCCTCACAGACAGTGACAATAAACTGTGGAAGCAAACTTGCCACTTCAAAAAGAGAGGAGGGATTCACAGGTGACTTTTTGCAGAAATAATCGAGATCCTGTTGATAATAGCAAGAGCTGCTATTGATGGGGATCTTACCACATTCCATGTGCTCTTGTATCTCAAAATCCTGCCTATGATCCAGCAAGGTGGGTATTATTGTACCCATTTTATAGATAAAAAGACTGAGGGGCAATGCTAAGTGAAATAAGTCAGGCAGAGAAAGACAAATATCACATGATCTTACTCATTTATGGAATATAATGAACAACATAAACTGATGAACAAAAACAGATTCAGAGACAGAGAAACATCGATCAAAACGTCAAACCTCAGGGAAGGCAGGGGACAGTGGGGGTAAGGGGGAGAGATCAACCAAAGGACTTATATGCATGCATATAAGCCTAATCAATGGACACAGACAACAGGGGGGTAAGGGCATGAATGGGGGGTGGGGGTAATGGGGGAATAAGGACACATATGTAATACCTTAATCAATAAAGAAATTAAAAAAAAAAAGACTGAGGGGCAAAGGGCTGAGTGGCTTGCCAGAGATTGTAAAACTGGAGAGTGAAGATTTAAATCCATGCTTGTCTATCTTCAAAGAATCAGGAGTTTCCATGCACACAGGCTTTCAAGATTGGATTCTCCAGGTATCATACAGAGGGACTACCACCAGCAGCAACAAAAAGCATCTTGATTAGTTTAAAAGAAAATTTTGTCATTCTAAATAACTGAGAATAGTTGAACCTCTAATAAAATACCATCTTTATCAGAGTTTAGCTGAGCAGCAATAATGAGTCTAGGTTCTGGGTCAGGCTAAACAGGGTTCATATCCTGAGGCTGCTACTAAGTAGCAAGTCACTTAACCTGGTGGACTTCTCCATGAACTCTTTCACCTCTTGAAAATTCTGAAATTCCACACTGCCTTTTGCCCTCAAGACTTTGAAGGAGGCAACTGGGGGTGGTGGATAGTTGGGGGAAAGGAGGAAGGAAGGGGGCCTGGGCACAGCAACCCCGATGCCCTTTCCTAAGGCTCTTGGCACTGTGCGGGCATCCCCTGCTTCTCTCTTGGAAAGGAAGCTTTTTCTTAATGACAAACACTAACCACCTCTCCAGCTCCCCTCCCACTCAGAACATACAAATGAAACCCATATATTGGACAAGTCTTTTTTTTTTTTTTTTTGACCATGACATTTAACACGATTGGATTATGGAGTAAAAAGCTGAAGGTAAGTACAGAGAGCAGTTCATGGCCAGGGCCCAGCTTGCTCTGTTGGGAATGGGGTAGAAGGAGCATAGTAGAGTGAGGATCCTGCAATGGATGTGAGGGGAATGTAACGGGACAACAGAGACAAACACCAAGTCCTCCTCACTCACACTGAGAGAGGCGAGCCTGCAAAACCCTCTTGCCCTCCCCATCTTGCCCCAGCCTTAGCCCTGCAGCCCACTCTCTAAAATCCTCAGTGCTCAGCTTTCCTCATGTCAAGTAGCTCCCCCATCTTTCCAGCCATGGTTTAAGGAACATCACTTTGTAGACATGATTTAGTTAATTTCACAATATTTCCATGTATGAGGTGTCATTATTACCCTATTTCCAAAGAAGCACACTGCCGCTCAGCAATCAAATTTGCTCGATGTCTCACTGCCCATGGGAATTCACACTCAGGCTGTGGGGCTCTAAAGCCCTTGTTCTTATATTCACCCTGTCCCCTTCCTATGGCTGTCTAGCCCAGCTCAAATGGCCGCCCCGTGGTTGTGGGACACGACAGAGCAGGAGATGCAGTCCCTGAGAACATAGTCTCTGGAGCCGGTGCCTGGCTTTGAATTCTAGTTTAGTCTTTGGCTGGTTGTGTGGGCTTGGATAGATAATCTCTCTGTGCTTCCATTTCCTCACCTGTAAAATGGTCATTAGAGTTGCCAACATTGTGCAACTGTTGCAAGGGTTAAATATACATATTAATATTTGTAAAGCACTTAAAACAATAAATGTAGAACAAAACCATCATATGTTTGCAGCCGGGGAACACCACAGCTCTCCTCTGGAATCCTTCCACCCTCCTCCCCACCCATCCTTCCTTCAAGATTAACCTTTATCTCAACTCCTCAAAATCACTCTCCCGCCCTCCCCACCTTCACTCTACTCCTCCTGCACACAGTGTCTACACCAGTCATCAGGGTGGTACTGGTCTTCCCGTCTCTCCTGTAGCCCTCTTATTTCTATATCATTTCCTCACACATTTATATAATTGCTAGAGACCCGGTTTCATGCACCGGTGGGGTCCCTTGGCCTGGCTTGCAGGGATCAGGCCAAAACCTGCTCTCCAACATCCCCGGAAGGGTCCCAGATTGCAAGAGGGTGGTTCTCAGGCAACGCACCCTGGAATCAGGCTCCCTCCTCTCTGGTTCCGGGTGCATCACCTGAAAACTGCAGCTGCTAAGTCACCGCAGCTCGGCAGCTCCTGCATTGAGCATCTGCCCCCTGGTGGTCAGCGCATGTCATAGCTACTGGTTGGATGGTCGGACAGTGGCTTAGGCTTTTATATATATAGATTTTCATTTATATTGCATGCATAATGTCATGTCTAGTAATTATGTATCTAACATATAATAATATGCACCTTTACAATAATGACAATATGTAATGTTATATTATGAAATAATGTATATAATAATCTATACACATTATTTCTTTCCATTTATATACTTATTTCACCAAGTTCTGCGTTTGGACTTGCTTCTCTTCCCACAGTATCTAGCCCAGAGCGGATATTCAATGAATGAGTTTGATTTGAAGCCTAAAGACAAATAAAAAGTGAGGCTCAATTGTCCCACTTCCTGTCCAGTTTTAGAATATCTTATTTCATTCTTTTCTAGATTTTTAGAAGGCATTTGGCAACATCGCCTCCAACATACCACTCAACACATCAAGACTTTGGGATCTTTCCGTGTGGGTCTAGTGTTTCTTGGCTATGAACCTGCTCTCCTTCTCCCCAGATATTTTATTTTATCTTCTGTTTGCTTTTTGAAAGTTTTTTCAATCTTCGTTTTTTCATTCATTCATTCATTCATTCATTCAATGAATGCTATCATTTTCCTGCTTAAAACTCATTAGTTTTCCATTAAGCTCAGGATATACTTAAACCTCTTCACATGGCCTATGAGCAGGGTGACCTTATCATTTATTGTCCAAACTGGTATACTCCTGAGGGTGAAAGGGGTGCTAATAATAACTATGCTGGGACAACAGGTGTCAATCACAATTGTCGTTGGCAAACTCCTCCAAAAAGGCCCTGATCACCTGGCCCCTTCCGGGTCTGGCCCTTCCCTGCCCCTCCCTCTTGCTCATGCTACATCTTTTTGTTCCTTCAGGGGGTCCGGCTCTTGTTCTCAGCCTCCTTTCCTACCTCCCACACCTGGTCCTTAAGGTGCTCCCAATGTCTTCCTAAACCTCCCCATTCTTGACTCTTATTAATCCCCTTCCACTGTTTGTCTTCATAGCACCTGCCCCAGTTCACATCGCTGTGTTAATTTCCAAGCTATCTGTGCTCAGGGGTGTCCATGGCAGCAGGTCCTTGTATATCCTATGCGCTTCTGAATTTACTCTCTGCACTTGGCACAGGCACAGGGATGCTCAGTCAGTGTTTGTAAAGTGCTTGTTTCGATCAATCTAGCAAACATGTTTTAAGCTCCTACTATGTGCTAAGTTCTGTAGTAGACATTGGAAATACCAAAATAGCAAGACAATAATTCAATCTAGGGTGATCAACGGATACACATAAAAAGCGTTCCAAAGCAACGTAAATAGGCTGTAACTTGGAAGGGTACCAGGCAAGGAGCAGGAGAAGGGAGGGCTTCACCTCCCTGAGGGGTTATTCCAGAGCCCAGAGGCTCAGCTCAGTGGGTGGGTTGAGTTGTCAAGGAAAGAAGGTGGAGGTGAGAGCGTGTGCAAAGAGAAGGGGCATGTAGGGGGTTTGATGAGGGCAGTAGTGGGTACACGAGGGCGTGGGGGTCTGGAGAGATGATGGAGACGTGACCAGTGACACTCTTCCAGACATGGAGCGAGGAATCACCTGTCAGCTTCCTGCTACAGGTACGACCCTGCCCCAGCACAGTGGACAGGGGGATGCTCAGAGTCAGCTCCCTGATTCCTGTCCTCCTTCTTGTCAGGCCTCTCTAACTCACAACCATAGGGCCTCCCTTCCCCAGCAGGTCGCTTTTCTTTCAGGTTCCCAATGGCCCCAATGCTGTCTCAAATGGCGGGGGGGGGGGGGGGGGGGGGAGGGGGGGTGGAAGAGGGGGCATGGCAGGCGGCACACTCTCTGAACACCGCTGTTTTAGAGACTTTCCGGGCAGGTCTTGGATGCAGACCCCATCCTCGGGCTCACAGCGTGGGAAGCAGCCTTACTACCTGGAAAGGCTCCCACGCAGGGGCACCGGTTCACCCGGAAAGGCTTCTGCACGGCCCTGAGCAAGCGGAGGTGCGGCTGCTAGGGAAGTGCGTGATGGGGGGCCCTGAGCAAGCGGAGGTGCGGCTGCTAGGGAAGTGCGTGATGGGCGGGAGAGCCCGCGGGACCGCTGCGCCCCTGTTACGGACGGACGGTGGAGCAGGGGCTGGGGGCTCGCGGCCGGCTCTCCGGGGCTACCTTCTTAGAGGGGGTTAGGGGAGTCAAAAGGCCGCGTGAAGCCCCATTGACTCTGCCGCCTGCGGCCCACAGACACACATCGGGGATCCTGAGACCCCCTTCTTACCCTCGGAGAATCCATTTCAATGCTCGGCAAAGACCCTGCCCAGAAGGTGAGGCGAGGGAGAGCCATCTACAAAACAAAGACCTCCGAGGGGAAGGGGGGGAAGGGGGAGAAGGCGTGGGGGGGGGGGGGCTGGAGCGGGTGTTCAGAGGTCCAAACCCAGGAGGACTAATCCTCCTTTGGTCCAAGGAGGTGGCCCTTTGTCCTAACAATATGCTCTCTGGAGAGGGAGGACCAGTTAGCAGTGATGTAGGACCCTGGGTGTTCCGAGGAGTCTTTTTGCTGCTGGGGGCACCCAGGCTCTGACCCACTGAGGTGCCAAATGAGCCGCACTCTGCAGGAGGCCATCCTAGAAGAGTGAGAGTAATAACAGTCCTATCTCCTCTGCAGGGCCATTTACATATGTCCTTTCTAACCTGGCTCACGGAGGCTCATGACCGGTAATGGAATGGACAGATTTCAAACCCAGAGCCATCGTGTGACACATCTTCCCTTCCCTGAGGAGGACAGGGGGACGGTGGAGACCACTGGGGACCTGGGTTCCCATGGCCCCAGCAGCTGACCCAGCTCTGTCCATACGCGTGTGCTGATGGTCTGCGAAAGAATGTGGGGCTCCGTGTCCAACCTTGGGCAAGTCTAGTGTCACTAGTGTCAGCTCTGAAATCAGGACAATACCTGCTCGACCTGTCACAGGACTAATACAAAGAGAATGAGCGAGTTTACAAACTGTTTCCTAGAACCCAGGATGGAGTTCCTCAAGCTACAGTGAGCAGCAAAATCCCCTGTGGGGGCTTGTTAGCACGCAGCTTCCCAGGCCTCCACTCAGAGAGTGCAAATTAAAGGTTCAGTAGGAGGCCAAGGAATCTGCCTGTTACCCAGTGTCCCTGGTGATTCTGTGACTGAGGAGAGAGGAGGCGCTCAGGAGCCCTGGGCGGCAGGGCGGGGGGGGGGGGGGGGGCGGGGGGGGGGGGGCGGGGGGGGGGGTTGGTGGCCGGGAGAAGAGGGTGTGCATGCCTAGGATCCAAATCCCAGCCCAGCTGCATCCAGAACGCTCTGCTTTGATCTCTTTTATAAACTGGGTTTTCAGTGAGATTCCATTTGAAGGAGAATTACGTGATTTAAACACTCAAATAAAAGAAAAAATTAAAAAGACTGCAATGCATTGCTACGCATGAAAATGCTTTGGGTAAGTTAAAGGCATGCTCTAGAGATGAGCAATTTTAGTCAAACCTTGGCCATCTGAAACCCTCGGGAAATGAATCATTCTGGAGAGCCTAATTTTCCCGATAGCATTAAAACATTTTATTAAATGTTAATCGTTTTTGCGGAGACTATGTTACACTCTTCCCTGCCTTTTAAAACAGAGAATGGGGAACATAATTTAACTGTTGTTTAAAAACTCAGGACTACCAAGTGGATAATGTGTGGCCATGCCAAAGGTGAGTCCTGCCGAGCTTGATGAGGAAAGTAGAGCCATTCTATTCCACTCTCGGGCGGCCCAACATGGTGAGACAGGAGGGCACCAGGGATGGAGGACAATGAGCTCCACGCTCCCCTGGGCCACTTGTGAGCTGTGGGACCCAGAGCAGGTCCCTTTGCCTAGGCCTCACTTTTTAAAAAAAATATGTTTTTTAAAATTGATTTCCAGAGAGAGGAAGGGAGAAGGAGAGAGAGAGAGAGAGAAAAGAAACATCAATGATAAGAGAGAATCATTGATCGGCTGCCTACTGCATGCCCCCTACTGGGGATCAAGACCACAACCCTGAGCATGTGCCCTGACGGGAAATTGAACCATGACCTCCTGGTTCACTGGTTGACACTCAACACTAAGCCATACCAGCTTGTCAGGGGCCTCACTTTTTTTAAAAAAGGTATTTTATTGATTTTTTTACAGAGAGGAAAGTAGAGGGATAGAGAGTTAGAAACATCGATCAGCTGCCTGCTGTACATCTCCTATTGGGGATGTGCCCGCAACCAAGGTACATGCCTTTGACCGAAATTGAACCTGGGACCCTTCAGTCCACAGACCGACGCTCTATCCACTGAGCCAAACAGTTAGGGCGGCCTCACTTTTTTTATCTGTAAGGTAAGAGGTCAAACCAGCCAATCTCCAGAATTGGTGTCCAATCTTTAAAGTGGGGGTTGCTAACTCCACTGTGTTCAGGAGTCGAGAAAGTGAGGCTGGTGGGAAACGAGAGCAAACGCCTGTCTAAGCACACAGCCAAGCACAGCATCAGCAGACTGGTGACATGAGAGTGAAGGCCCATTGCTATCAAGTCAAGTGTTTAAGAAACGCTGAAAAACTGGATTTTTCTGTGAAATCTCTGGATTTTTTAAACCTTGGTACCTGAGGTGGACAGAGTGGACTGGCTCGCTCTTTCTCCATCCCACTCTTTTTTTTTTAATTTAAATTCTTTATTGTTTAAAGTATTACATAAGTCTCCTTTTTCCCCATTGACTTCTCCCTGGCCGCCCCCACCCCCCAGCACATGACCTCCCTTCTCCCCCTCCCCAACTGTCTGTGTCCATTGGTTATGCTCATATGCATGCATACAAGTCCTTTGGTTGATCTCTTACCCCCTCACCGTGCCCGCCCCCCACCCCCCCCACCTTCCGTCATAGGTTGGACCAGCCGTGGGCAAACTATGGCCCGCGGGCCGGATCTGGCTGTTCTATCCGGTTCTCTTGCTCTCCCCTCTGCTCCTTTACTTTGAATTTATATTAGTTCACACAAACACTCCATCCATGCTTTTGTTCCGGCCCTCCGGTCCAGTTTAAGAACCCATTGTGGCCCTCGAGTCAAAAAGTTTGCCCACCCCTGGGTTGGACAGTCTGTTCGAGGCACCCCACTCCCTCTGCGAGGCCTCCTGTCCTTCGAGACCAGAAAGTGAAACACTACCCTTCCCATTTCTTTATAGTTGGGGTCTGGGATTCAAACTAGGTTGTGTCAATAAGATTCAGTCTTAGTTTCGAAAAGCAAAGGAGGCAGACTGTCTTCTGAATTCCCATCCAGAGCCCCACCTGTGAGGAAGTCTGAGCACAGGTCTAATAGACACCTTTGGGCCTGAGGTCTCTTCTGGCTCTCACACTTGTTAGACAGCAGAGTAACACCTGCCAAGGTGGACAGCCTCGGGGGCCTGACTTAAAGGGGAGAGACAGCCAAATGGCCACCGATACTCCCCGGGGCTTTCTCTTCAAAGGGCCCCCCATCCTCCCCCTTCACTCCCAAGGGACCTGCTCAGCAAAGAATACAAGACTCTGGCATTCTCATCTGGATGCAATTCTCCAGCGTTCTCCCACTAACAGGATTAAGGACACACTCTTCTGTTTTCCAAAGGAGGGCAGAGCATGCTATTCTTCAGGCGGGGTCCTGCCAGGACGATTGCATCCGACCCCGCTGCTTCCCTCCATCTCTTTCAACGTGTTCCAAAGAGAGCAGCTGGGGGCTTCTGAACAAGGACTCAGGTTTCCAGCTCTGTTCCTCTGGAGCTGTCCAGACTAGATTGTATCTGCCTGAGTGGTATGTGGGTGGGGAGGATTTAGGGACATTTGAGGGAACCATCCATTTCACACATAATAATAGCTGTAATTTACCATTGGCCTACTGGTCATCATTTCTAATCCTCACAACAACCCGGAGGGGAAGATATCCCTGCCCCCATTTTACAGATGAGCTAACTGAGGGTCGCAAAGGTGAGTGACTTCCCCAGGGTCCCACGGATAGTAAGCAGCAGAGCCAGAATTTCAAAGCAATTTCACTTATCCTCGATGAACCTGGGTGGTGGGTTACTCTTGGACACAGAGCAGATTCTTTTCTCAAGTTGCCCTGACATCTGGGCAAGCCTGCCAGTGGGTTAGATAATGTGCTCCTGCCTCCTGGTGGTCAGGTCTGTGGCGCAGCTCCTTACGTGCCTGGCCACTAGGCCTCTCCTTCTCCTGCTGCTCCAAGGGCCTTGGCAGCTGATTATTTCAAAAAGGGGGCTTGGCCACTCTGGGACAGTGAGGCTTGGGAGCAAGTGAAAGCAGCTGGCTCCTGTTCTCAGGCCCTCTCACCTCTCATGGGGGGAGTGGCAGGAGAGCCTGGGGCCTCAGCCCTCATCGTTGTACTGGTCAGACAGAACAGAGCACTCATTGACTCCCCTTCCATGTGCAGGGCACCTGCTAAACGTTTTACATCTGTTGCCTCTGTTCCCACTCTGTTCCCAGGTGCTGATTACCCACTATCCCTTATGATTCAGCCCTCCAGAATTTGACATGAGAAATTGTTCCAGGATATACTTGGGAAGGTGGTGCTGCGGATACCATAGTTATCCTGAACATCTTGAGACCTTTCCTTTAATAATTCTATATACATGCTACACATATATAATTTAACTTCCTTTAACTATTATATACATATATATAATAATTAAAGGAAGTTAAATATATATATTTATGTATGTACTTCTCAGGGGTAGGCAAAAGTAGGTTTACAGTTATGAGTTTATTGTTGTATTACTTATTTCTATGACAACTGCAAACCTACTTTTACCCACCCCTATATATGTTACACATAGTCTTTTTTAAAGCTTCTGGCAATTATTTTTCCAATTCAGCACAATTTCAATTATTTGTTTAAATGCAAAAAGAAATAGTAGCACCCTCCCCAATAGCTGCCACTTAGGCCATCCTCTGATCACCTGTGCTCACGATGTTGTGCCCCAGACACCTGACACCTTTCTTCCAGAAGCACATGGATCCCACACTCTGTCATGCTAATTAGCTAAACAAAAAATTTGTCTCTCCCTCTCCTGAAAATGCACATTTCCCTGTTCTGAGCATGTGTGTTGTTGGATGAAGCGGGTCGCAGTGGGAGCCCTGCCAGCCCCTGGTGACTTTGAGTGGCAGCAACATTCTCTGCTGAGAGGGAAGAGTTCCCGCCTGGCCAGGCCACCTGCTACTCTTGCTTCTGCAATGATCTCAGCAGCACAGAAGTCCTGATTTTTAAAAAATATGTTAATTCTAGTGACTCCATAGTAAAGCATTAGTTTGCATATTCCTTCCCACTTCAAAATGTATGTGGCTTAAACCTAAAAAATAAATTACTTCGTGACTCCTTTTTGACCATTTTTTTAAAAGAGTAAATCCTATCTTATTCACTTAAAATGCATTTTTCCCTTTCAAGCCTAGCTAACTCCTACCCAGGCTTTGGGGTCCTGCTCAGGTACTGCCTTTTCTAGGAAGCTCTCCCTGTCTGCTGAGATGGGTTATGTCCCTTCCGATCCTGCTTGTGATTGGGCCACCACAGGCACTTATTGAGAAAAGCCAAACAATGTAATTAAGATGGAAGTACATCCATGTACCTACATATAAAATTCAAGAAGAATCAATAAAACTTGAAATAAGTACCTTCTGATTTTAGGAGAAGCTATAGTTCATACAGATGAGCATCGGAACCTTAAAGTCATTTAAATTTGTTGTATGGTACATAATTAATAGTTACGGTTTCTTTTCTAAACATTGGCACTCTGATAACACTATCAAGAACCATATTGAAAAATTGTACTTGCTCCAGGGACCACAAATAAATATGTGCTTAAATGAAACTAAAGAAATTTAATTAAGTGTACAAGCAGTTATACTAAATGATTTCTCCAGGAAGCCAATGGGAAATTATACCTAACAAATAGCTACAGAATAGGGTCTGTTGTTGAGAGGTTATTAACCTAATCAGATAATCAAATTTTGCCACCAACCGTAGCCATCTGATTTGCCCATGTCAAAATAAAACCATTGTTAACCCTTCTTAATGAAATCAGAATGGAGAGAAAGGGGGGTGGCTGGTTCAGAACAATTTCTTTCTTTAAAAACAAGGCTTACAGACATGTCTTTTCCTAACTCCAGAAACAAGAGTTTACCATTATTCAGTAAAGCTCTGAAACTATCCAGCTTAAAAAAACAACAACAACAACAAAAAAAAAACACAAATGAAATTGGAAATGAAATTCATGGATGTTTTTTATTCACAGAAGTCATCGGCAAAGGGGGAAATAAACAAATAGGTTTTGCTCTCAAAATTTGGTGAAACAAATTTGTTCCAAGGCTGAGGTGTTCCTTGCCAGTTTTAAACCCCAGGTACATTTTTATAGCCAAGAACTGAAGCCCTGAAACACAGCGATTCACGGAGTAATGGAAATGCTGACACAACCTTCACTTCAGCAGCAGGAATGGTGCCACTATAATTTATGGAGAACACATTTTGGTTTTGTCAGGTTTTTCAACATAGACTGTTATAAATTTGAAGGAGGACTGTCTTGTTAAAGCTTCAAATGGCATATGTTAGTATTGGTTATGCATCATGTCCTATATTTGGAATGGCATTTGTAGAACACAGTTTATCCCAATGGGAAAAGAGGACACTGAATCCTGTTTTGTTTTCAAAACAATATTCACTGATTAAAAGCATCATGGTCAGCCCTGGCTGGTGTGGCTCAGTTGGTTGAGTGTTGTCCCGAGCACCAAAGGGTCACTGGTTCAATTCCCAGTCAGAGCACATACCCAGGTTGTAGGTTCGATCCCCAGTTGGCTAGTAGAGGAGGCAACCAATCAATGTTTCTCTCTCATATCAATGTTTCTCTCTCTCTCCCTCTCCCTCTCCCTTCCTCTCTACCTAAAATCAGTTTTTAAATAAGCATCATGGTCATCAACATGATCATAACCAGAAAGGAGATTCTAGTAAAGGTATCCCTCCTCCTTTCCTTTCTTTCTTCACTCATGCAAACATCATTTCACAAATATTTATTGAGGATATTTTGTGTCATCTCTTGTCTTAGGCAATGGAGGTAAAATGATTATGATGTCATCTCTTTCCTCTAGGATCTTATATTTTGTTGAAAGATGTTTTGAAAAGATTGTGTGTGTGTAGATATTAGATATTTATATACAGACTAGAGGCCCAGTGCACGAAATTTGTGCATGGGGGGGTGTCCCTCAGCCCAGCCTGCACCCTCTCCAATCTGGGACCCCTTGAGGGATGTCCGAACGCAGTTGGACATCCGTCTCACAATCCAGGACTGCTGGCTCCCAACCGCTCACCTGACTGTCTGCCTGATCACCCCCTAACCACTCCCCTGCCAGCCTAATTGACACCTAACTGCTCCCCTGCTGGCCCGATTCCCCCTAACTGCCCTCCCCTGCCAGCTTGGTCATCCCTAACTGCCCTCCCCTGCAGGTCGGGTCACCCCCAACTGCCCTCCCCTGCTGGCCTGGTCTCCCCCAACTTCCCTCCTCTGCTGGCCTGGTCACCCCTAACTGCCCTCCCTGCTGGCCTGATCGCCCACAACTGCCCTCCCCTGCAGGCCTGGTCCCCTCCAATTGCCCTCCCCTGCAGGCCTGGTCCCCCCCAACTGCCCTCCCCTGCAGGCCTGGTCCCCCCCCCAGCTGCCCTCCCCTGCAGGCCTGGGTCCCCCCCAACTGCCCTCTCTTGTTGCCTGGTCTCCCCCAACTGCCCTCCTCTGCTGGCCTGGTCACCCCAACTGCCCTCCCTGCTGGCCTGATCGCCCCCAACTGCCCTCCCCTGCAGGCCTGGTCCCCCCTCCAGCTGCCCTCCCCTGCAGGCCTGGGTCCCCCCCAACTGCCCTCTCTTGTTGCCTGGTCTCCCCCAACTGCCCTCCTCTGCTGGCCTGGTCACCCCAACTGCCCTTCTCTGCTGGCCTGGTCACCCCAACTGCCCACAACTGCCCTCCCCTGCAGGCCATCTTGTGGCGGCCATCTTGTGTCCACATGGGGGCAGCCATCGTTGACCACATGGGGGTGGTCATCTTGTGTGTTGGAATGTGGTCAATTTGCATATTACTCTTTTATTAGATAGGATGTCAGTGTATCTGTGTGTGTGTGCGTGTGTGTGCGTGTGCGTGTGTGTGTGTGTGTGTGTGAATATGTATGTAGTTTTCAAACCACATGTCCTTAACCAAAGTGGAAAGAAGTCTCACTGGCAACTCCCATTGGGAGAAGGGGCCCAGCAACAGGTGATGAGCCTCACTTCTGTGGGAGTCATGGAGTCATGGAGTGGCTGAGTGAGAAGTATAGGAGGTTAGTCTCAGAGATCTGGGTGGTGAACATAGATTCCATTCTCTGGAGCTCTGGGATTGATTTCTTTAGCGGACAAGGTAGAATAGTGGGAACCCTCAGTACCAACTGCCTTTCACCTTATTATGCTTTTCCCTTACTTATGACAGCCTTTGTATAAAGGAGTAACTTTTGCTCTGAAAGAATTTGTTCATGATGATCCTCCTTGTTGTGAGATTCTCTTTGAGGCAATTGCCATTGTTCTAAAACTCTTAATAGGTAGAAATTGTAATAAGCATAGGAATAAAGAGAGCAGGCTCATCAGTCTACTCCATGGCTTTCTAAAGGCATGATCTTGAATCCCCAGGACCTGTGAAATGGGCTAAACCAAGGCTATCCCTACTATGAGCAGGGTGGTCACAACAGTCTCAGTGAGGACAGATGGGGAGCAAGGTCCTTGGCTCCATCTATCAATTAGGGGAGTGTTGGAAAGTGGAGGGAAAAGTAGAGAGAGAAGAACCAGAACACTTTAAAAAGATGCCACTAGGTATTATGCAGTCAGAGAAAGACAAATGCCATATGATTCCACTTATATGAGGACTCTAAAGAACAAAATAAATGAACAAACAAATGGAAACAGACTCAGTGATACAGAGAACAGACTAATGGTTGACAGAGGGGAGACTGGGTGCAAAGGTAAAGGGATTAAGAAGTACAGATTGGTAGTTACAAAATAGTCACAGGAATGTAAAGTGCAGCATAGGGAATATACGCAATAATGTCATCATAACTACATATAGTGCCAGGAACCCCTTATTTTATCTTCACAGAGTGGCGCCATAACATCCATTCTTGGCACAGAAAGGTTCAGTTCTGGTCTCACTGCATCATTTGTCTCATGACACACCAGTGCCTCAACCTTTATTTAATTAAGACATGACACGACACCTATGTTTTATTCATCTTTGTATACTAATTTCCTGTAAGGACCCCAGAATATGGAAGCTATTCAATTAATGCTTGTTGAAGAAAGGAGGGAAGAGAAAGAGGAAGGATGTGATGGAGGAAGAGAGGAAGGGCGAGAGGGAAGAAAAAGAAAGAAGAAAAGAGATTTACTCAAACTCTAAGAATTTATCAAGCCTCTACCATGTACCTAAGATGTGTTAACTATTATGGAAAATGCCAAAGAGGCCTAAGTTACAAATCTCTGTCTGAAAAGACTTTTGAGCTAATGTCAGCAAAATAACTTAAAAACAATAAATAAAACTTACTTTTAAGTAAGAAAAAAATCCAAAGAAAAATGTACTTTATGACAAGTTAAAGTTGTGATTACAAGGAAATACGATTTATTTGCAATTTAAATTATTACAAATTCATGAGCGTGACTTCTCTTTTGATCTGTAACATTGCCAAGTTAAACTAAGGTTCAGTTGGCAAACTTTGCCCCAAATAAAAATTCCAATGAAAAATCTCAGTGAACTGAAAATCCCCTTTTAACAGGAGCTCCAATGTCAGCATTACAATTTCTCTTACATATTCAACAGCTGTCTCTCTTCATTATAAGTAATAAGCTAGCATCTCTTTTAAATATACAGGTATTGAGTTATATATGCATAAATTAACCACGACTCAAAGAAGAAAAATCTACTTAAATCTGCATTAATTTTTATTGGCTTGTCCACTTGTCATAAACAGTTTGTAACCAGATCTGTATCATCATACTAAATATCATGTAAAACCTCTCACTCAATAATCCAAATGATATCCAGGTGATATATACCCAGTGGCAACAGTTCTCAAATGGGCCATTTTATAACCTAGGCCAGTGGTCGGCAAACTCATTAGTCAACAGAGCGGCAAACCGCGGCTCACAAGCTGCATGTGGCTCGCGAGCCGCAGTTTGCTGACCACTGACCTAGGCAAAGGGTAATCATCCTTAGCTTCCTAAGCCTGATCTTAACCGAACGCATGCTGCTACTATTGACTTTCAAACAACATCCTGTTTTATGGTTAGTTAATTATTCTTTACTAACATTAACGCATCCCAGAACTGGGGCCATCAAACAATATGCTGACAGAGATGTCTATCATCTTTTTCTGTTGTTGCACTTTCCTCCCACCCCCACACCCCACTTTAAAAAAAATGTTGTTAATCCTGCTGAATACTTTAATTTTATCTTTCTTTACTGAGTGTTTATTTATCTATGCCCTTCCCTTAATTTCCAAATGGATTAACATGTGCCTCTAAAATATATAATCTGTACAATGTCAGCAAATTTACCAAAAAAAATTAGAAAATTTAAAAACTAGAGTCTAGAGTGAACCCAGTACCCTCAATGCCCTCCAGGAACTCCTAACGTTGATTGAAGTTTGGCTCTGAACTTCCTAGCAACCAGTACAATCATGGGACTATAATTCATTCATTCACTAATTGACAAGTATTTGTTTCACATATTAAATGAAAGGCATTTTGTTGAACACTGACTCATTTTTTCCTCTTAGAGAACTTACCATCCAGCCATGCAGACTAATCTTAACTGTTGTATGAAAATTCCATAAAGAGAAAATAGCATTCTAAGACAGCAAATTTTAGGGAAGATCAAACTTTAGACTGCTTCAGCCCATAGCCTCAGTGTGAGAAGCAGCCTTTTGCAATCCTCCCTTTCTCCTATTAATGGCCTATGATGGCAGAAGTTCCAGTAGGTATTTTGGACTGTGACATGATCTTGAAGATGAAAGGCGTGTGCAGGGGATGGCTGAGAAGAAACATGAAAACCCAGATGACCCTCTGGAGATGCCAGATGAGCCCTGGACTCCCTATACTGTGTGTCTCTTGTTTAATCCACTCTTCTTTGAGTTCCACTATTGATGTAGCTGAACATAAACCCAACTGATCCCATAGCAAAGGGACAGTCAGGCAAAGGGAGGAGAAAGAAGGATTCCCATCAGCAGTCAGGAAGGTGAAAAGACCCTGGGCTACTTGAGGGACTGAAAGAAGGTCAGTGTAAGGAAGCCTAGCCATGACTGAGTCCATGATGCAGGGTGAGGCTGCAGAGGTAGGCATGGGCAGATCATGCCGGCTCTGGGCCAGAGCTTATTCCTAAGGCTGCAAGAAGCCATTGGTTGTGAGGTCGGTGGTTTCCAAACCTTTTTGTTGGTCACTGAATCCTTTCTTCAAATAAAACCTTATACAGACACCACATGCAGAAAACAAAAGCAGTGCTGCTCTGGGTAGAAGCTGGAATCTCTTAGCCCACCCCCTCTTTTCCCTTTGCTCTCATTCCCAACCTGGTAGCAGCTCCTGAAGCAGCCCAGAAGACCCCTAAGGCGGCATGAAACACATGGGATTATAGGATCAGTCTTTAAAAAAAAAACAAACATATTTTTATTGATTTCAGAGAGGAAGGGAGAGGAAAAAAGATAGAAACATCAATGATGAGAGAGAATCATGGATCAATCAACTGCCTCCTGCACCCCCCATCCCGACACACACACACACACACACACACACACACACACACACACGCACGCACGCACGCAACCCGGGCATGAGCCCTTGACTGGAATGAACCCAGGACCCTTCAGTCGGCAGGCCAATGCTCTATCCACTGAGCCAAACCAGCCAGGGCTGATTCAGAGTCTTTAAAGTAAACCAGACTCTCAGGAGAAACAAATCTTCCTAGCACTGATACCCCAGAGAATTTGTAATGGCTTGTCACCCAAAGCTTCAGGCCAAAACACAATTCAGAGAAAGCAATTTTAAGTGGGGCGGGGTTGGGGGGGGAGGGAAGAGACAGGGTATTAGGGGTTGGAACAATGTAAAACAGTGCAGCCCAGATACTTCACCCTCCCGTGAGCTGGCTTACTCCAGGAGAGCCTTGGCTGGGCGCGAGGATGTTTTCTTCCTCCTGCCCCAGTCAGCCTCCATCTTCCTCAGTCTCAGCGGCTGTCAGGACAGCCAGCTGCCTGGAGCCCCCTCTGGTGCTGTCAACGGGGACTTCTCACCGGGGTGGATACCTCCCTCCCCCCACAAAAGATTTCCATCACACACTTGTTTGGCCTGCAAATAAATTGGCAACGCAGCTGAATTTAATCTTTTGATTCCCCCCTGAGAACCAATTTCTCCAAGCCATTCCCATGTAGACAAAAAGATTTTGTCTCACTAAACCTGTTTATTGACCCAAACTGTCACCTCTGCTCTGACCACTGACCTTATCTGAATATTCAAATCTATTACAGATCGCAAGTTCAAATGATTTTGGTGCCCTATGGAAGCCCTGTTTTCATAGTGAGCTGATTACCAATGACAATATTATAAGGGCTTTAATTGAGATTCTACAAACAATTTGCACCCTGGATTTACAAACCTAATATATTCAGAAGCGTGAATGCTGCTGACGCTATTTTTTTAAAAGAAAAAGTTGGCCACCTGTATGTAATACAAGACCAGGTCTCTAAACCCTGAGTTATGGAGCCAACTGTCTTTGTATGGAAATGCCACCATTTCCCCTAGCCTTGTATTTCCACTCTCACCACAATTCTAATAATTCCTTAACCGAATCTGCAAACACTTCTGCCCTTCAGAGAAAATCTTTTGCATTCTGCTCCACCCACTCCCACTCGCCATTCATGTTACAGAGTAAGTGAGTCAAGAATATAGGTTCTAGTACCTGTATTAGCACCACCTTAAGCAAGCTACTTAATTCCTCTTTATCTTACCCTTCTGGATAATCAAGGGAAGATAAAATAATTCTACACCCAACATACAAAACTGATGTTTGGATAGAATGAATTAATGTTCAAGGTTTAAAAGTCAAAAGGAGCACTTACAAATGAAAGCTGTTTTTATTAAAAAGGCCTGTCATTTTAAACAGTAGAAACCTATCTGAGTAAAATGTTCACAGTATTAAGACCTAACATTTATTGAGTATTACAGTTGCTGGGCCTTACATACACTCTCTGAATGAATCCACAGAAAACCCCAATGAATGGAGCACTGTTATTAACCCCATTTCACAGATAAGGAAAACTGAGGTTTGGGGGACTACTATGCTACTTGCCTGAGGTCATACTGCAGGAAACTAAAACTCATCATCACTAAACTCTATAGAATTTACAGCATAGATACCATTTTTACTGGATTTTCAGCCTCACCCTTTGAAATATCATGAAAGAAGGAGTGATGTGAGCCCCTAGTGCCAACTATCTCCTCAGATCGGTTTAACTCCTGGGTTTACTGACCGTGGCTAAACCAGTCATGGTTTTCCCACTTGCTTAATAGAAAGAGCCTGCTTATTTGTAAGAAAAAAAAAATTGTCCTTTTCTCAGAACAGGGAGAACCTGTTCATTTCATCATCCTTTTTCTAATCGTAGGCAACTAACATGGCCTAGAAAACTAGCTGACAATGCGTAAAAGAACTTGGTCAAAGGGAACCTCTCATCTCACATGTGTGTTAATGCCACTGGCGGGAGAGAGAGGAACATTTTTTCCCCATGTATGCTGCAAAGGACCCATTTCACCCAGTAGAAGGAAGTTGCTGCCTCTGTTCTCTGCTCTGACAAAGTGAAGTCCAACCATCCCAAGTCAGCTGGTGAAGGACAGCCCTTCTGAAAAAATGGCCTGTCCAGGCACTAATATTTCAGAATTTCAAAGTTGAAAACTCACTGCAGATCATTTATAGCCTAAATTTACTGAAGGCCCTTCCAAGACAGCCAATTTAATCAAAGTTAACTGGCGAACATTATGAAGGCTCTTAATTGAGCTCTCCTGCGGTGGGCTTTCCAAACAGCCGTGCAAGCACCACAGAAAATAACAAAATGAATAAACTACGTTTTTCTCTAGTTCCATTTTCAAATACAACGTCTGGAATGAAGAGTTTAGATCTCTAGGTGGTGATCTTCATGCATAGTATAGTGTTTGTCCTGAATTTCATTGCTTCGAAAAAAAGATATGAAAAGTCTTGATTTAGTTGGCATTTAATGTGATTTTTATATAACTTCTGTGATATAATCAGTCGCATTGGGAATCAGTGGGGAAACTTAAAGAGCAGTAAAACCTTCAGCTATTGTTCTTGCTGTGCTCTGATTGGCTTGCTGGGTATACAAAGCTGAAAAATCCCAGTTCACATACACCTACTCTATTTGTAGGCACCCATAATGATTGAGTGCGGTCCAGCGCCATCCCCTCTCCCAGCCAGCCAGCCAGTCAGAATGCAGGGAAGACTATAGATATGTTGGAACAGCAACAAAGAATGTGTTGCTGTAAATCACTTTCCATTTCTGCATAGCTGGGAATAGTAATGCACAAGCCATAGGCAAGTATATTAATGTCTCCCACTTTCCATAAATGAAAAACCATGCACAACAACGTGCACTTGATTGTTATTCCAAAATAGCTTTTCTAGTATGAGAGTCTTTGCTTTATTTTTAAAAAAGCAAAAACGCATATTTTACTATCATTTAAAAGCATTGTTTCCCCTTTCAGTTAGGTCCATAAACATTTCTTTCCAGTAGATAAACACATTGTCTTTCTTGCACACTGATTGACTAGTGATGTGTTTAGAACTCAGAGGTATTAAATTTCCAGAGCCCTTAATGATATCAGAAAGAAAGTATCATATAAATGACCAGGGACTTCCCTACACCTAGTCAATTTGAATTTGGAAAATTATTAGAACTGTGTGGAAACATAAAATGAAATACACTGGCAACACATTACATTTACATGTTTTAAATATGCTTAACCATGCATTTAATTTAGACTTAATGAAATAGTTATTATATGCAACCAAAACATCAGTGTTATTAAAAATAAATTTATGGAGGATTAACAGCTGTGTTATATGTCTATACCTACCAATGCCAGAGTCCTTCGTTCTCAATAATGAGTTTTTAATCATTAACTTCTACTTATCAAATGCATAATTGTTTGAGAAATTCTACTGAGGTTGATTAAGACGCTCCTTGGAATTTGGGTAAATACCAATTGATAATTTAAACTATATGAAATTGGCTCTGGAATCTATGCTGTACCAACTATTTGCATATTTATTCCATTTTTTTAAGATTCATCATCAATCAGCATGAGGCTAATAGAACATCAATGTGAACTCTAAGCTGTGTATCTATAGGATGCACTTAACATTAGTATCGACGATCAGACAAGATACCAACATTTAGCAAAGGTTACGATATTTTTTATTGAGTTTTCTTTTTCTTTCTCTTCATTTTTCAGCAAGAAGAGTAATTGGAAATGGCTTGAGTAGGGGACGTAAAGCAACAAAGAAGAAATTGCTGTACATGAAGTTTCATTTTTGAATAGCTGGGGAGATTAATTCACTTGACTGCAACTGGTTCATTACTACCCCAGCTACCCCAAAAATGAAATATCACATATTGTACCATCTTTGCCCCATAGGTCATAATACTATAGTGATCACAGCAGGGCTGGGCTCGATTATGGAAAATGAGACCCCAGCTAATGCTCTCAAATACCCCCTGCCTGCCAAGGAGCTACCCGGGTGTTGTAATTGTGTTTACCTTTTAACATGCCTTTATTTCATTACCTTGGACTTACAGGATGCTATAAAAAGGAGACAGAATTTTGGAAACTCTTACCAGTGAATGCTGTGTTTAGGGAGACCTTCCTCCTGCATTCTTGGAGTAAATCATTTATGCCTGCCTTCCTTCACCTGCATTTTATAGCATAATCTCAAAGCCCTCATCAATAGAAGAACCAGAGAAAGCAAATAGAACATGAATAGTCTTCTACCTGAAACTGGAAACACTGTCCTGCCAAGCACCTTGGGCATTGGTTGCTTCACCTCTCTTAGGATGGGTGAAGAATACATCAGAGCTAGAGATCTCTGCCCCGTCGTTGTGTTCTGTCTGCTTCCTAACAGCTTCTTTCTTTCTTTTTTTTTTTTTTTAAATGTATTTTATTGATTTTCTACAGAGAGGAAGGGAGAGGGATAGAGAGCTAGAAACATCGATGAGAGAGAAACATCGATCAGCTGCCTCCTGCACACCTCCCACTGGGGATGTGCCCGCAACCAAGGTACATGCCCTTGACCGGAATCGAACCTGGGACCTTTCAGTCCGCAGGCCTACGCTCTATCCACTGAGCCAAACCGGTTAGGGCCCTAACAGCTTCTTTTTAAGACACTGCACTCATCCTACCTCCAGCTTATCACTTATCATAATAACTAGAGGCCTGGTGCATGAAATTCAGGCACTGGAGGGGGTGTCCCTCAGCCCGACCTGCCCCCTCTCACAGTCCGGGAAGCCCTCAGGGGTGGGAGGCGACTCTGCAATCAGGGGAAGGTGACACCCCCATCACACCTCTGCTGCTGCCACTGCCAGCAGCGCAAGCCTAGGCTGGCCCTTGTTACCTGAGCCTCAGCTGGCCCTGGGCGGCTAGCCAACTGACATCCGAGGCTTGCCTGTGCCTCAGGTGTCAGCTGGGCTGCCAACATCTGAGGCTTGCCTGCACCTTGGCCGGCCCTGGGCGGCTAGGCAGCTGGGCAGCCGCCATCTGAGGCTTGTCTGCACTTTGGGCTGGCCCTGGGCGACTGGGGGGCTGAGGGGACTGGGGGACTTCATGCCGCGCGACTGGGGGACTTGTGGCTGTGGGCGCCGCCATTTTATGAGGGTGTCACGGTCAATTAGCATATTCCCTCTTGTTACTCTTGGTTAAATACTTAATGTTTGCCAGGCATGGACGTTATCTCATTTAATGTCCATAGCAAACTGTGAGGTAGGTAGTGATAAAACCTAACACTTATTGAGGAATTTTTATGGCCCAGGCACAGTTCAGAAAACCTTTATTCTCTAATTCGTATATACCTACCAACAGTATTTGATACCATTTTCAACCTTATTTTGTGCTGCGCCAGCACGGCCATGGGTGAACCTGAGGGGGGGTGGGTGAAGAATTAAAGAAGACAGACAAGAGGAAAAAACTGGGACTAGGTGGGATGCTGCCCTCTGATTAGAGAGACAGTGTCACGGCCTGCAAGCCAAGTCTTTATTTTATAGCCAGATTCCAGGAGACAAAGTAAGGTCGTGTTCAAGATGTTTACAACGTTCTCATGGGTTTCAAATCTACTCAATTACATGCACCTGATCAAGCTTTGTTCACTTGCTGAACCTCCTGCAACCCATATCACTCAGCCATGTGGGAACACAGGTTGGGAGCATAAGGTCAAGCTTACAACTATAGCCTTTGGCTATAATTGTGCTGGGACTTGTACGTGACTTTGCCACAAGAGGATTGTGCCCTCTCATTAATCTGAAGCTTGAACCCGTCCAAACGCTGCAGCCACTCTCCACAATTTTATTTTCTTTTTTAAACTTGAAAACATCTTTATTAAATTTATTGGGGTGACATTGGTTAATAACATTATATAAGTTTCAAGGATATAATTCTATAGTATATCATCTGTATATTGCATTGTGTGCTCACCACCTAAAGTCTAATCTCCCTCCATCACCCACTAGATGAGGAGTTCTTTTAGGGCAGGAAAGGTGGCTTATTCATCTTAGGATCCTTACTGACTAGCACTGGGCCTGACATATACTAGGCATTTGTGGGAGAGACTGCCAGTTGTTTTCCCCAATCGCCTTCCTCTTCTTCCTGGACACAGAATTCTTCTGCATTCCCATCCCACTTGCAATTAGGTACAGCCACCTGACTGAGTTGTAGCCAGTGGGGTGTGAGGAGAAGGGCTATGTGCTGTCTCTGGACCAAGGTTTTTAAGAAATAGGTTATGTTCCCCTCTTTACACTCTTTTTCTTTCTACTAAATCAACACTGTTCTAGAGGAGCACAAGCCACAACATGGAAGAAGTCTGGGCCCCGAAAGACTACATGGAAGAGAGCCGCCTGCTGACTAGGAATACTATAGACCAGTGGTCAGCAAACTGTGGCTAGCGAGCCACATGTGCTTGCGAGCCACGGTTTGCCGCTCTGTTGACTAATGAGTTTGCCGACCACTGTTATAGACTATTAGATGAGTGAGAAATAAATGTATATTCTGTTTGAGCTATTTAGGTCTCTCTATTGCAGTAGCTAGTGTTATCCAAATTAATATAGCATTTAATCAGTGATGAATGAGTAATATAATTCTCAATAGCAGCATAATATTTTCAGTTGGAAGAGAAGGCAGTCCTACCTGTTAGGAGTTAAATCTATAGCTCAGTGGTCAGCAAACTGCCGCGGTTTGCCGCTTTGTTGACTAATGAGTTTGCCGACCACTGACCTAGACTCTCAATTCCAATAATTACAGGCTGTTGTTGTTCCTTGTGATTAAGCCCCTATCCCAGTGGTCAGCAAACTCATTAGTCAACAGAGCGGCAAACCGCGGCTCGCGAGCCGCAGTTTGCCGACCACTGCTATAGCTTATTCCACTCCGTTATTTCATGAGTGCAACATCATCATTAAATCAGGGCAGGAATCAACTTTACTTTTCCTGTGAGAAAATATAGTTTCTAACAGTTGGGTGATTTGTCCGATGTACTACAATTGATTAGTGGGAGAGCCTAGCTCAGGTCTCCTCACTCCCAAGTTGTACCAGTAAGATAGCAAACAGCTGATTGTTAAATGTTGTGGTTGTTGTTTTTTAACTTAACGTGACTTTCACTTTGGAACTAATTTTTACTTTCCTCTTATGTGAACACAGACTCAGGTCAAAGCTCAATTGGCTGGCTACTACCCATGGATCCGCTTTTCAGAACATCTTGGCACAGAGAGCAATAGTACAAACATTACATCCCAAGGATAGTGCTTTTCCAGGCCACATCTAAAGTTAGAGTATGTTGTCCACATGTGATTCTGTACAGTAATCTTATTTTTTAAAACACTTCACATTTTCTGCAAAATAAATGTGTCTTGATTATAGAAACTGTAGAAAATAAAAGTGAGCAAGAAAAGAAAATTAAAGTCACTCATATAGGAGTCAAATATATAGGAGATATATTTCTACCACAACAGTCATTAACTATTCTTCTACAACATCACTTTTAATGACTGCATAGTATTATGTCATATGAACGTATTCAGGGTTTATTGACCAAGGCCTTACATGTATCAGTTATCAATGAAACAGAATCACAGTCAAGGTCAGGGTGATCAAAGCAGTAAACATGGCAGTTTTCTTCTTTCATTGATGCATTCAATGAACAGACATTTTTTTCAGTATCCCCTCTGTGCCAGTCACTGTGCCTAATGCTGGACAGGCCACAGTGAAAGAAATTAGCAAATCTCTTCCTTGTTAGAGTCGTGATCATGCAGGTGAGATTCACCGTGATGTAACAAAATGCTCTTCCCTACTCTACCTTCCTCCAAGCTAACATTCTACTGGGAATGGAGAAGAGCTCAAGAGGAAAAAGGCTTTTTTTTCTTTTTTGCCTTCAAGGATCATATATTCTTCTTGAGTAGATAAAGCCAAAGAAATAGTAAGTTTCTTGCAGAAAGTTATATTATTTGTTTACAATTTTTCCTTTTCTCACTGCCCTTTCCCTGGCTCCCCTGTAGTTAAAGTATATTCCCTGCTCCATTCACTGACTTTGGTCATGTGACTTGCTTTGAACAATGGAATGTGGGGAGAAGCGACAGTGTTCCAGTTCCAAGCAGGTGCTAAACAAGGTATTGATGTTTCTCCCATTAAGAAATGGGTATTCTCTCTTGTGCCATTGACCTAAACCAGTGGTCGGCAAACTGCAGCTCTGTTAACTAATGAGTTTGCCAACCACTGACCTAGACTCTCGATTCCAATAACTATAGGCTGTTGTTGTTCCTTGTGATTTAGCCCCTATCCCAGTGGTCGGCAAACTCATTAGTCAACAGAACGTCAAACCGCGGCTTGCGAGCCGCATGTGGCTCGCGAGCCACAGTTTGCTGACCACTGACCTAAACCATTAGAAGAGTTTGCCTCCAACAGGCAGCTGTTGCTTCTTTGGCCTGGGTCACAAAATGAGATATGCATGGAGCTACCTGAACCTAACCTGTAGCTTAAGGTAGAGCTCCCCTAGGGACCCACAGACCTATAGGCAAGAAATGAGTGTTTGCTATTATAAGCCACTGATATTTGAGACCTGTTTGTTATACCGCATTATCAAAGCCATAGCTGACTAATTCAGAACAATACAACATAAAGCACTCAGTTGTGAAGCATTCACTTAACTGAAATGTCATGTCCTCCAAGAAGGGCTTCAAGACATTCCCTCATCATCTTTATGCCTCACCAGTCAGAATCAATCTCTCCTTTGTGCTTCCTTAGTATTTTGCTTGTGCCTCTGTGATAGCTGACATTTACCACAGCCTGTCTTTTATAAGCAGTTAGCTATATATGTCTGGAATATAAGCCTTTTGTTGTTATTACTTGTGGGGGTTTTTTGTTTGTTTGTTTTTTGTTTTTTGAGGGCAGGGCTCTTCACAGTGTCTCTAGACTATCTGCCTCGTGGCATGCAGTAGATGCTCAAGAATATTTCATTGAATGAATGAGTTAGAAGGTCTTCAGGAGTGCTGGTGGGGTGGAGCTATCCTGTCCCTTGAGATGCATCTTGCTGTACAAACGCAAGTACAAAAATTGGATCCTACTTTTGGTAGGTTCAGGAAAGAATAAACAGACACTTAAACCAGGACAAGTCATATAGGAGACAGAATTCTATCCTAGAAAGAGACTGCACCAATAGTCAAGAGACCTGGATTCCAGATCTGATTTGGATACGAGACAGCTGTGCTTACCTTGAGCCTCATTTTTCCACATCACAGGAAAAACAATGACAATGTTACTTACAACATTGTTACAAAGAGCCAGGAAGATGTACATACATGACAGAAAAATATCGAACCTCACCCAAGTCCATTTTCAGCCTAGTAAATCAGCCTATCTTTTTACAGGAAAAAGAGCCCACATTCTATCCACCTCCAAGAAGCCAAAAGATGAATTCTTAAATGACCACACAAGAGCTAACATTAAACTGTTGTAGGAGCCGCTCACTTACTAGTACACTGATTACTGTTTGATGGTGACTTTGGGCATATGCCCAGTCTTTCATATGGAAAACAAACACTGACATTTTAAATGCTTTATTGCCAGGTACTATATTAAAGTTGGGATTTATTTATTTATTTTTACCTGCCAAGCAAAGTTATTCCTCCTCTCAGTTCCCACAAGACTTGGCTACACCTTTTGTTTTTTGTGTTTTTTTTTTTATATAATTTTTTAAATTTTTTTTAAATTGTTATTTTTTACATATGTGTCCTTATTCCCCCAAAACCCCCCAACCCCCACTTATGCCTCACCCCCTTGTTGTCTGTGTCCATTGATTAGGCTCATATGCATGCACACAAGTCCCTTGGTTGATCTCTCTACCTTATCCCCACCCTCCCCTACCTTCCCTGAGGTATGATGTGCTGTTTAACGTTTCTCAGTCTCTGGATCTGTTCTTGTTCATCAGTTTATGCCATTCATTGTATTCCACAAATGAGTGAGATCATGTGATATTTATCTTTCTCTGCCTGGCTTACTTCACTTAACATAATACTCTCCATCTCCATCCATGTTGTTGCAAATGGTAGGAACTCCTTTTTTTACCGCAGTGTAGTATTCCATTGTGTAGATATACCACAGTTTTTTAATCCACTCATCTGCTGATGGGCATTTAGTCTGTTTCCAAATCTTAGCTATGGTGAATTGTGCTGCTATGAACATAGGGGTGCATATATCCTTTCTGATTCGTGTTTCTAGTTTCTTGGGATATATTCCTAGAAGTGGGATCACTGGGTCAAATGGGAGTTCCATTTTTAGTTTTTTGAGGAAACTCCATACTATTCTCCACAGTGGCTGCACCAGTCTGCATTCCCACCAGCAGTGCACGAGGGTTCCTTTTTCTCCGCATCCTCACCAGCACTTGTCGTTTGTTGATTTGTTGATAATAGCCATTCTGACAGGTGTGAGATGGTACCGCATTGTTGTTTTGATTTGCATCTCTCTGATGATTAGTGACTTTGAGCAGGTTTTCATATGTCTCTTGGCCTTCCTTCCGTCTTCTTTCGAAAGGTGTCTATTTAGATCAGTTGCCCATTTTTCGATTGGGTTGTTTATCTTCTTTTTGTTAAGCTGCATGAGTTCCCTGTAAATGTTGGAGATTAAACCCTTATCATTGATATCATTGGCAAATCTGTTCTCCCATGCAGTGGGCTTTCTTGTTGTTTTATTGATGGTTTCCTTTGCTGTGCAAAAGCTTTTTATTTTGATGTAGTCCCATTTGTTTATTTTCTCTTTAGTTTCCATTGCCCTAGGGGCATTGGCTACACCTTTTCACAACCAAGTTTACAGGTCGGTACCCCCACCAATCTGTGAGTTCCTGACGGTTGAGCCCTGTGTAAGCTTTCCACACTCTGCTAGAACAGGGAGTATGCAGTATATTTTTAAAGGACTGTAACAAAGCACTTTGCATTTTTAAGTGTTAGAACTCAAAGGAAAGCTCAAATTTTCTGGAAAGTTGTATGTGTTCAATAGTACCTCATTTATCAATGATCCCAATTAATTGAGATATGATTGTGCCTTTCATATATTCTATACAAGAAACATATATGTAGTTGGCCTATTCTAAAATGAATTTCATTCTCAGTATTTACTTTTATAGAGAAAAGTCATGAATGATGTTTCATTTCATTTTCTTTCTCACTCTGGGTCTTGATGATGAATTGAGTCACAGAACCCATAGGAAAGAACACAGATTTTGGAGTCTGACCTCTCATGTTCAAGTCTTCACTTTCCCTTTTATGGGTCTTGTGATCCTGAGCATGATACTTGACTTTTATTGAACTTCAGTTTTCTTATCAATCAAATGGGAATTGTATTATCTCCCTTGTAGAGGTGTAACATTTAGAGATAATTTATGAAAACACCTAACATCTTTCTTCACACATGGTAGGTGCTCAACAAAACAAAGTTATCATTGTTCATTATTATTGTTGCTATGATACAGGACAATGGTGCCCTCAGAAGATACTTTTGTAGAGCTTTTTGCCCCTAACTGAAATGGCCCCACATACTGAACATTGAGTCCTTATTTCTGGTCTTGTAGTTTCTCCATCTGCTCCCTCACTGTTAGGCTACCAGTTGTCAATTCCAATGTCCATCAATAAGAAATGACAGCTGTCTCTCCTTGCTGTCAGGCTGCTACCTGAAAGATATAAACTTCCTGCTTTATATCTGCTTGGAATTATATGTCCAATGGAATAAATAATGCCAAGTAGAGCCTGAAGCCACCTTCCATGAGGCTTTGTGAGTGACATGTAGTGCATGGGCTTCGTTACAGCTACTCTGGGGGCTCAGTCTTTTTTCCTCCGTATCACAGTCTGTGTTTCTGAGCAAGACTGTTTGCTGAATACCATTCTGACAAGTGAGGCTCTGCCCTTTTCTTCCCTGGAAAAGGAAACAGTCTGGGAGACACATCTCTAGATAATACAGCATAGGTTCAGCACCTTTAAAAAAGTTGTCACTATTATTGCTATTACTAGAGGCCCGGTGCATGAAATTCGTGAATGGGTAGGGTCCCTAAGCCTGGCTGGCAATCAGGGCTGATCTGTGGGGTGACCAGTGGGGTGATTGGGGGACCCCTGCTGACACCCATCTTAGCTGGCCTAGCTCTGCCCACTCACCAGCCCTGCCCCCCACTGCCGCCGCCGATCACCTCCCTCTGCAGGATGACTGGCAAGGCGATCGGGGGGCCTCCACAGGCACCCACCTTGGCTGGCCTGGGGCCTGCAGGCTGGGGGCAGCTCCTGCATTAAGCGCCTGCCCCTGGTGGTCAATGTGCGTCATAGCGACTGGTTGTTCCACTGGTAGTTGGGCCGCCATTTGGTTTATTTGTGTATTAGGCTTTTATTATATGGGGCTAGAGGCCCGGTGCACAAAATTCGTGCACGGGAGGGGTGTCCCTCAGCCCAGCCTGTGCCCTCTCGCAATCCAGGACCCCTCAGGTAGGGTCTCTAGGCCTGGCTGGCGATCAGAGCCTATCAGGGCTTTCCTTCCCCCGGCTGCTGGCAGCTGGCCCTGCCCCCACCGCTGCCACTGCTTTCCATCTGTGTGGCACCGCCTCCCACTCCCCCGCCACCGGTCGCCTCCCTCTGTGGGTGACAGGTGTGGGGTGGGATCACTTGGCTGGCCTGGGCCTCCCTCTGCGGGGCAATTGCTGGCTGGCCCCACCCACCTGCCACAGCTTCACTGGCTGGTGGCCTGGACTCCCTCTGTGGGGTGATTGATCACAGGGCCCCCAGATCAATCACTCTGCAGAGGGAGGCCCTGCCCACCCGCTGCAGCGCTGCCAGTCGGGTAGCCTCGGCCTCCCTCTTTGAGGCGATCGATCATGGGGCTCTGAGATCGATCGCCTGCCCACCCGGCTGGGGATCTGTAATTGATCGCCAGGCAGAGGGTGGCCTGGGCCTCCCTCTGTGGGGCTATGGTGGGGTGATGGTGGGCCCCCTGACCCCTGACCAATCACATTGCACCCACCTTGGCTGGCCTGGTGCCAGTGCATGTCATCGCATGGTCATCCAGTAGGTCATCCAGACAGTCGTTCTGCTGTTTGGTCGTGCGGTCGATTTGCATATTATGCTTTTATTATTACAGATTATTTTGAAATCATTTGGCTCAATGGTGTATGCAGGGGAAAGAGCACTGAATTGTGAGTCTACGATTTAGGTTCTAGCCTCACCTCTATTAAATGAATTACCCTTTCTGGGTCTTGGTCCTTTCTTATAAAAAAGTGAAAAGACTCAACAGGATGATCTATGAGTTTCTACATTCTATGAATCTACATCAAGGTGCCCAGACGACTGCTTGGCAATAACTGCGGAGTGTCTGGAAACAGACTTCACTTTATGGCTTTGGCCTTCGTGGCTTGTTCCAACTTGTGTATGTTAGTCGATAGCCAAATTCTCAACACCATTTTCTGGTCTCTTTACTATTTCTTATAATCATGATTTTGTCCTTAATTTGGACTTATTTCAAGGAGAAAGATGGTAACTACTTAAAAATGATGGGATGTTTTAATCTGGGCTGGAAAGCCTGTTCCTTGAGAATGGCTTAATTAACATTTCCAGGTTCATAACATTTTCATTTATTCATCTCTTTGTTTTTAAATGGTTTTTTAAGTTTTCCAGAGATGGTGATCTCACATTCCTAATGGATTGTAAGAGGGAGTGTGGGTCTGCTGGGATCTGCATTCTTATCGGCCCTAAGACTCACATCAGGAACAAAAAGGGAGCTGAAGTAGAATAGGTCCAGTGCGCTAATAAAGAAAGAAACAGGATTTCAGTTCAACACAAGATAATGTGGCAAGATTGTCAGGCAAAAGGCAGAGCGAAGGAAGGGCCTCCCAGTGACCTTGGAACCGGACAAATATTTTTCTTCCCTGAGCTCATTCTCCACCAGGGGAAACCATGTTTTATATGTCGGTAATGAGTATGCTGGGGGGAACTTATCACCGTGCCACAGCGATGCAGACACTGGGTCTGTGAGGTGGGACAGAGGGACAAAACCTAAAAGGCACACCTGGGTGGTCCTAGATGAGTGGAGGGGTGGTTGGGGTAAGAAGGAAGCACATCTCTCACCACTGTGTTCTGCATGTGGTGGGTGCCCCAAATTCAAATTCAATTCATTCCATTGGAAAACGACTGGACCAGGAGTCAGGAGGCCTGGCCTCCAACCCTGAGCTATCTCTAGCCAGTGGTATGTTCTTGGACAAAGTATTTCCTATTTTTGGCTCTGTTTCCGTGTCTGAAAAATGGGACATCCATTCCAGCTGAGCATACTTTGTGAGATGGTTGTAAGGATGAATATAAAAGGCCTCCGTTTTCATATGATCAGCTGACAATAGCCCCCTGTTTCCTGCTTCCCCTTAATCTCTGATTGTGACAGCTGCCAGGCTCCAAAAAGCATATCTATTAATAACAAAACACTACATCTTGCTCTGTCCGTTTGGGGGAAATAGCTTAAATCTGGCTTTGCCCTGGCCTTCAGCATCTTTGCCAGGAATGAGAGGGGGACGAGGCTAATATTCCAAGTATCCTGTGGGCCTGAGAGTTGGCATCCGTGAAGTCCTTTCCGAGTCCCGTTCTCTGAGAGTGACAATCGGAGCAAGGACACTCTCCACAGATGCTCCTCAGGCTCCTGGAGGAAGAACGCACTGTGCCCGTATCAGCCCTGAGTAGAAATTTATTACATGTCTTTCCCCTCCGGAAACTAAGGCAATTTTATTGGATAAGGGCAGGGAATATGTTCAAGGAGTGGGAGACTATATCTAAAGTCACAAGCCAAACATGTTAGAGCTCCAATTATCTTCGGGCACTGGATAATTAAATGCCTTCTTGTCTACAGCTTTAGAGCCTCGTGGGTTTTCTTTCTTGGCAGGGGAAACCAAGGGTTAAGCCATCCCACCATGCCTCACTCCCAATTTATAAAATGGAAAAATCTTCCATAAATCAAAAGTTACAAACAGACTTTGCAATGTCATAACTCTCGCGACGGCTCTCACCTTGATTGATTCCTATACATACATTCCGCCTGATTACCATAATGTGCTCTTGTGGGACGATTGGCGCTGGATGGGGAGAAAGAAGCAGGCAGGGAGTCAATAACAAATGGACCTGGCTCCTCCTCACCCGGAGTGATTTCGCTCCACTGTTCCATCATATCAACTGGGAAAGAGAGTCGTAGGGTTTAGGCAATCAATTACAGATATGTGTAGAGGCAGACACAATCATTTCCCTGATTGTCACCGGTCTCGAGCGGTGACACCGAAAAGTGATCCGTCACTCGATTTTCTCTGACACCCTGAGAAAGATGGCAGACACTTGTGGACTAACAGGCCCCTGGATTGGCTGGCTCCGAATATTGAAAAATCGCTGTGTTTCAGACTTATCCAAACCTGTGAATACCCCTGATGCTAAGATTTCGTATCTTCGTGGCAAACATTCAGAGAGATTGCCCATGGGCTAATGACGTCATGCCAGAGGGGAACGTGCGGTCCCTGTCGCTGCCACGGATGTCTGTCGTCACGGTGCGTGCTGCAGGGCGCTGGAGGGAGAAGGGAAGGAAGGAAACGGTACCTTCCTCCCGCCTGGGAAACGTGGCAACACCGCATTCAATGTCCCCCTCCCTGCGACAGCGGGTGGGAGGACCCTGTTGGTGCAGGTGAGCCCCTGCTCCTGCGCCCGCCCACATGCCCAGGGCCTTCAGTCCACCAGGCTTGCTGCCCCTGGGTGCCTGGGCTTAGTCCCCTCCCATTCGGGGCGAGTGTTCTGAGTCGCCAGCCTGTACCAGCTGGGATTCCACTTTGTCCACACTGCAGTGCAGGGCAATCCTTCATAAGAGTCAGTTCATGAAAAATTTAACTGTATACAGCCTACCTCCTCCCCCCTCCCTCCCCCCCACCCCCCCACCCCCCCGCACAAAATACAAAGAGCTTCATTAAGCTCCATGGGTTAAAAAGAAAAAAGTATATTCTTACACATGAATGACCTGCTTAATTAAATAACAGAATGTTGCCCGGCCACATTGGTTGAGTGTGGACCTATGAACCAGGAGGCCATGGTTGGATTCCTGGTCAGGGCACATGCCCGGGCTGTGGGCTCCATCCCCAGTGTGGGGTGTGCAGGAAGCAGCCGATCAATGATTCTCTCTCATCTTTGATGTTTCTATTGCTCTCTCCCTCTCCCTTCCTCTCTGAAATCAATAAAAATATATTTAAAAATAAATAGAATGTCACTGAGAAAATGGACACTGCCTTTGAACGCTTAAAATATTAATTTGTGGGTATATTTGAGACGTACCAACCTGAAGTCCGTTTTTATATTTTCTTTCCCTGTAATTAACCCACAGAGCACTTCTGGAAACCAAGCAGGCTGCAGGTGGGCCTCCAGGGCGAGGGATGCGGTACAGAACTTCTTCTTAAGGGAAGCTCTGTCCCATCTCCCAGCTGCAACCTGAGCCAACAGTGCTGAGGCTCGGCTGCATGAGGTAAAAGTCAGTGATGCAATCTTGTGCACAGAATCCCAAACTGCAAAGTCTCCCAGAAAGGGATGGAGGAGGCCTGCAGATTCCATCAGCATCTTCTGACTCTCTCCCAGCCATCCGGGCACTATCCCTTCCATCAGCATATTTTCTCTTGGCACTGGTGGATCTAAAACGAACCCAGCATAGTCTCAGACTTCTCCGTGTAAATCATCAAGAAATATGACGACCTTCCGCAGAATTGATGTTCTGCATTTCAAAGTTCATCCCCTGATCAACTAAATCAGTGGCAGCAGTCTGGTGCTCTGCTGGGTGCGTCAAACTACTTGACCCCAAGCCCCCTTAAATCCTCTCGCTCACACTGGCAACCCCCTGGTAACCTGCCCTCAGGGGTTAAAGAAGGTCCCCACACTTATTGACTGTTCACAGTGGTCCACTCTCAAAGAGCAGGTACCTGATAATAATTAGGAAGAATTACCCTTACTTCCCTTGACCCCTGAGAGAACAGCCCCTGGAAGTAGCTGGGCATCCTGAGGACAGAGGAGCAGAGATAGTAAGGGATTTGCTCAAGGTCATATAGCATGATAGCCACAGTCTAAACTAGATGATTGGGCTTGCACTGTGCGTAGCTTGCCCCCCTGGAAACAAGAGGTATAGCAAAAATAATATTCATACTGACAATAATTACCACGATAGCTGAGCACTTACTGAGTGCCAGGCCGCAGGCTGAGGCCCTCGGCCACATCACCCTAGTCTACTCCCACTCCTCTTGGAGTCCCTCCCCCCCACCCCCGAATAAACTGATAAAATCCTTACTGCCTCTCCATACACTGTCCAACGCCGGCATGGAGACCTCAGGGAAGGTTCTGGCACTGCCAGTAGGTCACCCTCAGAGTGGAAAACTTAGGTCAAAACCTGGGCATCACCAAAGAATTCAGAGTAGCTGCAGAAAGCCCTGGAAGAAAATCTTTAACAGAGTACAGAACTCTCATAAAATGCTATGGGTCTGGAAAATGATTTCATAAGTTATTTTGATGGCAAAAATGTATGAAACAGAATTGACTAATTCATAAATAACTCCAGATCCTCATCTATTATTTCTCACATCATAACTTACAATGGAATAATTGTTTCTAATTCTGCTGAGTATTTTCTCATGCTCTTTGGTTCCCTTGGTAAATCTTATTAGTTGGGTAACTCCTAAGACATTTCTAGCTTGCCTCTATTATGATGAGAACAAGTAAATATTAATAGCAATTTGTTTTTAGTACAACATGGCATTAATTTCACCACTGAGACCTGTTTTTTTTTTTTTTTCTTTTCTTTTCTTTTTAATTTCTCATCTCAGGGAAAATTGGCTCAGATGCCCCAAAGAAGGGCTTATAAAAACAGCAACAACAAAAAGAAAACCCAGTGTCCTGTGATCTTATACAAATCTCAACTTACATTTTATTTACTATGTACATTACTGCAAACCAATATGAACCATAACTCCATTTAGATAATAATAATCAAATTATCCAACCTGGGATAGCATGTTTTATAGATTTGGGTCTAAATTTAATATAAAAATGCAGTAGTCCTTGTTTGGAAGAGTTTATTAAGGGTTAGCAAAGAAAAAGCTTTTTCAATAGTCTATAACTCTCTAATGGCCTTTTTCAAATAAAATGGGAAAGAATTTGAAAAGAAACCTATATCAGTGAGCTGCAATTGTAACATTACAGTACAGGTCTATAAATCTTGACATGCTCAGAAGATTGCCTAAACCAGCAATACAATCTGTCCAAACCTCATTGTCTCCACGACCAGCCAGCCTCATTTTAAGAAATGTATGTGGTCTTCAACCTAATTTTATCACCTTCATTTGTAAACTAGTCAATCAATCAAAGCATCCTGGGAGTCTAAATAGAAAAAGGAGTGCATTTTCATGCATTCTGGGCGACACAGTCAAAAATTAATCTCCACTTGATCAGACATTTCTTGCCCTCATCTCAATAGACCATCATTAGGGTCAGCAATGTATATTAAAAATAGAGTTACCGCAAACAGTTCAGCAGCTGGAGTTTGCAGGCTGCCTGCCCTTTCCCCAGAAAGCTTCCTCCTCCCTGTGAGCCTGAATATGTTGGAGAGATTCATCTGAGAGGAAGCAGGCTGGAAATAAAGTTAGGAAAGACAATGCAGGCAGCCCCCAGGAAATGGGTATTGCTTCCAAGTGCCTAAACCATTGAAACACTCCAAGAGAGACTGTCACAGAGAAAATATTTGCTAAATATACATTCATAAGGATCAGGCCCTGGGAGAAGGGTGTTCCCTACACACTGGGGGGTGAGGGTGGGAACCTGCCCCAGGGCAGGACTGATAAATATGGAAAGGCAAGACAGTAGCCAAAACTCCAGGGGAAAAAATTGATTTAGAGCTGTTTTGTTTCTCCTCCCCTGTCTCTCCATCCTTCCCCCGTTCTGCTCTTCAGACACATGCCTCTATTTGGGTGAAGCCACAATGGAGGTTTTTTCCAGGCAGTAACTCTGCCAGGTGCCTCCCTGCACCATTGGGTGCTTAGGAAAGAATAGCTGTATCTCTCCCTCAACACATATATGTAAAAGGAAGGAAGGAAGGAAGGAAGGAAGGAAGGAAGGAAGGAAGGAAGGAAGGAAGGAAGGAAGGAAGGAAGGAAGGAAGGAAGGAAGAGAGGGAGGGAGGGAGGGAGGGAGGGAGGGAGGGAGGGAGGGAGGGAGGGAGGGAAGAAGGAAGGAAGGAAGGAAGGAAGGAAAGAAGGAAGGAAGGAAGGAAGGAAGGAAGGAAGGAAGGAAGGAAGGAAGGAAGGAAGTTGATGGCAACTTCATGTTCAGGCTGTTAAGCTTGGAGCCATCTTGGACATCTCTCTTTCTCTCACACCCACCTTACATGCATCAGGAAATCCATCTGACTTTACCTTCAAAATACAGCCAGAACCTGACCACCACCATTTGCTACCATGCTGTTTCAGCCACCATCATCTCTTGCTTGTCTTGTAATAAATGGCACCTACTAGGTCTTCCTGAGCCTTTCAAACAATTCTGCTCAAACCCTTCAGTAGCACCATTGCATGGAGAATAAGAACTTAAAATGGGCAACTTAATTTAATACCCTTAAAATGGGCTACTTAATTTAAGGCTACAAAATGGTACTTATTACTTAATTAGCTGAGCCCAAGATTTCTCTGTAATTGCCTCAGCTTGTGAGCCTGACAAATCCCTTTCCCACGCCATTAGTAGCATAGCTGAGATTATTAATAATCATACCACTTATTGATCTCTTTCTTTGTGCCCGGCTTTGGGTTAAGTATTTTACCTTCTTATCTCTTTATAAATGGGAAGCCTTTAGGACTTAGGGAAAGTCAGATCTTTCTGCAAACATAGGTATGGCGAGTGTAAGTTTCTATTCCCATTGGCTTTAAAGGAACTGGTGGAATGTGTGATAGAAAGAACACAAGCCTTATGTTCAAATCCTAGCTTCGCCAACTTGGAAGACAACCCTTTGACTCCACAGAGGCCCTGGGAGGGAATCTGGGTGCAGGATGGCTCAGAAATGAAAGAGGAAGGTTTGTCCCCCGCTGTGGTCTGTAAGAAACACTTTCTCATTAAATAATAGAGGCAACAAAAGATGCATGCACACACCTGAGAGAGAAGCCAAGAATGCTGTGCTTAAAGTATTGGAAAAACCATTCAAGGGTGAGCTGCCCTTGTGTGAAGATTACACCTGCCATTATGCCAAGGTCAGCAAGGCCTTGTGATGAAACCTTTCCTACACAGGCAGAGATGGCCCCCTTGGAATGGGTGGTTCCAAGGATTTAAGGGAGTGAGTCAGAGTAAGCCCCAAATCCCTGTACTGGAAGACACCCCCTTTTGCAATGGAGGCTCCTTGAAGGTAGAAAGTGGACTGCCTTCTTATCAGATGTGTTTGAAGACCGCAGCGGGATTGGATTATCATGCATAATCCCATAGCCAGGACTAAGCATAAGAACATCTTGCTAGGGACTCCATTTGTTGAGACACATTGGCACCCTCTCTAGTTCTCTGTACCTCACCAGGTATTCATTGATACTTTCATCTCTCTTTTTTCACTTTTTTTCTTTTTAAATAATCATACAGTGAAGATGCATATCTTAATTGCATGGTTTGGTCAGTTCTGACAACTATATATACTTAGGTAACCCATACCCCTATGAAAATAAGAACATTTTCATCACCCTAGAAAGTTCCCTGTGCCCGTCCTGATTAATCCTTCTACTCAGGAAACAACCATGATTCTCTCAATATATTTTAGGTTTGCCTTCTCAACTTTGTATGCTCATTCTTATTCCTCCTTCAAAACCCAGCCAGAAATTACCACCAGAATTTATTACTTCTCTCTCTGAGTTCCCTCAGTAATTTGAATATTTTTCTTATGTTTCTTTCTCCCCTATTAGATAATGCACTTGTGAGGAATCATATCATATCTTATTCATCTTTTACAACCGGTGCCCATAATACAGTTGATATCCAATAAATGTTCTTTGAATGAATGAATGATGAATTATATTTGCCAGAAGAACATCTTTCTTTGTCTTCATCTTGGTTAAACCCCTAATTCCCACATTGTTTGTTTATTGTTTTGTTTTTGCATTTTTATTAGTATAAAACCAATACAAGTTCACACAGAAGGGTGTAAAGTACATAGAAGTTTCACTTCTTAAATTAACCACTATCAGTAGTTCCTTGTGTATCCTTCAAAAGATGTCTACCTATTTATTTTCTTTACACAAGTGCTTTTGTATTCTACATTCCTTTTTGAAACTTGCTTTTTTCACATAAAAATATGTAGCAACAATAATAATATTCAAAACTAGCACTTATACACTGAGTGGCCAGATTATTATGATCTCTGAATTCAGTGTTTATCCTATATAATAAAAGGTTAATATACAAATTGTCCCCTTGACCAGGAGTTTGACCAGCAGGCAGGCCGGCCAATCGCCCATGTCCCCTCCCCCTGGCCAGGCTGGCGGGACCCCACCCATACACGAATTCATGCACCGGGCCTCTAATATATATATATATATATATATATATATATATATATATATATATATATACACACACACTGAGTGACCAGATTATTATGCATTCAGAGATCATAATAATCTGGCCATTCAGTGTATAGTATCTACAATATACCAGCTAGTTTAAACACTACATATGTATATGTTAATTTATTTATTCCTCACAATAAATAGTCCTTGAAGGTAGATACCATTATTATAGGGTTTCTTTTATTTTTAATTATTCAGCATTATATTTAATTATCATTTACCATTAAAGTTTATTGTTTTACAGATGCAGAAACTGAAACAGATTAAGTAACTTGCTCAAGGTCACACATTCAGGAAATTACTTCGTGTCTCTACATATGTATCTACCTTATCCTTTTTTTTAAAATATGTTTTTATTAATTTTTTAGAGAGAGAGGAAGGGAGAGGGATAAGAAATAGAAACATCAATGAGTGAGAAACATCATTGATTGGCTACCTCCTGCACACACATAGGGTATTGAGCCCACAACCTGGGCATGTGCCCTGGTCAGGGAATCGAACTAGCAGCCTCTTGATTCTTGGGTCAGTGCTCAATCACTGAACTATACTGGCCTGGCTACCTTATTCTTTTTAATAGCAACATAGTATTCCATTGCATGATTGTGCCATGATTTATTCAACCATCTCCTTCTTCTGGTCATTTAAGTATTCTAGTTTTTAGAAATTACAAACTAGGCTGCATTAAATTCCTTTGTACATATTTTGTTGCTTTCTTGTGGAAATATATCCATCCTGGCATAAAACTAGGTCAAACCATGTGCATTTTACCTCCTGATGGTTATTACTAAACTAGAGGCTCGATGCATGAAGATTTGTGCAAGAATGGGCCTTCCTTCCCCTGGCTGCCAGCACCGCCTTCACTCTGGCCAGAGCTGCCCTTCCGCCTTCCCACGCTGCCCAGAGGCCCGGAGCAGCTCCTGTGTATGCAAATTAACCTTCCATCTTTGTTGGGTTAATTTTCATACTCACTCCTGATTGGCTGGTGGGCATCGCGAAGGTACGGTCAATTTGCATCTTTCTCTTTTATTAGCATAGATTCCTACTAAAGAGATAACAAGTCACATAACATACACATTGCATGGGAATGCCTATTTTCCCACACTCTCTCTCAGTCCAATACCATTAAACTTTAAAAGCGTTACCTCTCAAATTAGTATATCCTTGTTGTTTTGATCTGCATTTTACAAAATAGGAGTGAGTTGAATATCTTTTCTATATGTTTTTGTTGACCATTTAGCTTTTTTTCTACATTGTTCATGTTTTTATTTCCCTCCTTTTTTCTGTTGGGATATTAGCTTTCTTGTTGATTTTTAAAGGCTCTTTGTATACTAAACCATTAGCCCTCTGTCATACATGATGCAAATATATTTTCACATGTTACTATTGTTTGTTATATCCTTTTTTAAAATATAAATTCTTTATTGTTTAAAGTATTACATATGTCTCCTTTTTCCCCCATTGACTTCTCCCTGCCTGTTTTGGTATTCTTAATGATGTAAGTTTTTATTCAATTTATCAACCTTCTCTTTTAAGAGGTTTTAACTTTGCTCCATTTGAAAATTCCATCGTGAAATTCTAGCTGCCTTTCATCATCCTTTTCTCTTCAGTAGAGAACTTCTGATATTGACACCACATAACTTTCCACAGCGAGTCTATGTTGTAACTAAATCCAGCAACCAAGGGGGATTAATCATTTGGAAACAAGGCCATAGGGCCTCACTGGATGCTTCATAAGGTGATAACCATTGGCTGGATTTGATACCGGTTCAGTGGCTGTTTCATATTGATAGATAAATCCCTTTCCCTAGTGGATGGTGTCAGGGTGGGCATTTTTGTAGTATGGGACAAGCTAAGGAAGTACATAAATAACACTGCTTTTGATTCCCAACTTCTCCTGAGTTACAGCATGTGGACAGTTTAAGCAGGTGCAGCCATGTTAACACACCCGCAGGGAGTGATTGATGTTGCCCATGTCAACTCCAGGCAGCGAGCACAATGAATAAACACATTTCATCAGGGCACTGAGGGACGATCAGGATCCTCGGGTCCTCCAAAAGGTTTTCATAGGGCCACACTCCACAAAGTTTTATGTAGAAGACAAAGCCTCGTGCTTCGTGGAGGGGGCAAGGTGCACACGGGAATTTAAATATGGATGAGCCTCTGTTTTCAACTCTCATGAAAATAATCCCTGCACAGTTTTACACAGCATTTTGTTCCACCTAAAGGACAAAGGTGAAGGTCCTAGACAACTTCCTGGGGACGTGTACCTGTGATTCAAAAGTGCTCCTTTGGGATTTATTTTCTTACCTGTTCAAGGTGGGTCCTTACTTCTATTCAACTGCTCAGGATTTTTGAAATGCTTCCCTCCCCCTCTCAGGAGATGAATGGTTTCAAAGTGAGAAGACAATAAAACGTTATCCATATCCCACTTGTCATGCCTCTGTATATTAAAATTGTCTCTTTCCTATTTAATTCCCTCTAGAAGGGGTCATTCTAGAGAGAAAAGAATGATTTTTTAAAGAAATGCTGTTATAATGTTCATCAGCAAGAATCATTAGTAAAGAGAGAAACCAAGATGGCGGCATAGGTAAGCACCTCAACTGCTGCCTCGCACAACAATTTCAAAACTACAACTAAAAGACAGAACGGACACCATCCAGAACCACAGGAAAGCTGGCTGAGTGAAAATTCTACAACTAGAAGGAAAGAGAAAAGCTCACAGAGAATTGGAGGTACGGCAAAGGGTCTTTGTGCGCGCAGAGAGGAAGGGCGGCTGAGAGCCTGGCTGACTTTCTCTGGTGGAAGGGGGAACCGCACTGAACCCCAGTTCTGACTGCACTGAACCCCAGTTCCGGGCGAGCCCCTGGGGACCCACACTCTTACTGGGGGAGTCTGGACTCTCGGGTGGAGACTCGGGAGCCGGGGAAGGCAGAGAACTGAAGGCGCGTGCATGCCAGTGCGCACAAAGGCTGCGGAGGTTGCCACAGGCTTTCCCTAGTGGAAGGGTGTCAGAGGCTCCTGACTGCACTGAGCCCCAGTTCTGACTGCAGTGAACCCCAGTTCCAGGCGAGCCCCTGGGGACCCACGCTCTTGTGGGGGGAGTCTGGACTCTCGGGCGGAGACTCGGGAGCCAGGGAAGGCAGAGGTCTGAAGGCACGCATGTGCACGCAAGGGCAAGGCTGACTGGAAGCCAAGACTGAGACTCCACCCCATCCAAGCTGAGCACAGAGGCTATTGCAATTTGGCAAGTGTAATCCTATAAGGCTGTCTCTAGCACCGAACTTCTCCCAGCATAGACACAGCTGATCCTTACACCCAACTGGCCTGGAGGTCAATTCTTCCCAGTGATACCAACAATAATCAACACTTAATTACAACAAGGCTGTACACACAGTCCACAAAGGGGTGCACCAAGAGTGTCCACCTCAGGTTAACTGGGGAGGCAGACCCACTGGGCCATATTGGAAACCTAGCACACAAATCTACCATACCAACTCAGGGAAGCAGTGAAAATGCGGCGTCAAAGAATCAGATCACAAACGAAAGAAATGGAGGAAAACAAACGACTGGATATAGAATTCAAAACCACGGTTATAAGGCTTTTCAAGAATATCCTAGAAAAGGCCGATAAATATAACGAGACCCTCGAAGATATGAAAAAGGGCCAACTAGAAATTAAACATACACTGACTGAAATAAAAAATATTATACAGAGACCCAAAAACAGACTAGAGGAACACAAAAATCAAGTCAAAGAATTGAAATACAGAGAAGCAAAAAACACTCAACCGAGAAAGCAAAAAGCAAAAAAAAAAATCCAAAAAGTTGAAGATGGTGTAAGAAGACTCTGGGACAACTTCAAGTGTACCAACATCAGAATTATGGGGGTGCCAGAAGAAGAGAGAGAGCAAGAAACTGAAAACCTATTTGAAGAAATAATGACCGAAAACTTCCCCCACCTGGTAAAAGAAATAGACTTACAAGTCCATGAAGCACACAGAACCCCAAACAAAAGGAATCCAAAGAGGACCACACCAAGACACATCATAATTAAAATGCCAAGAGCACAGGCAAAGAGAGAATATTAAAAGCAGAAAGAGAAAAAACAGTTAGTTACCTACAAGGGAGCACCCATACGACTGTCAGCTGATTTCTCAACAGAAACTATGCAGGCCAGATGGGAGTGGCAAGAAATTTTCAATGTGATGAATAGCAAGAACCTACAACCAAGATTACTCTACCCAGCAAAGCTATCATTCAGAATTGAAGGGCAGATAAAGAGCTTCACAGATAAGAAAAAGCTAAAGGAGTTCATCACCACCAAACCAGTATTATATGAAATGCTGAAAGGTATTCTTAAAGAAGAGGAAGAAGAAAAAAGTAAAGAGAAAAATTATGAACAACAAATACATATCTATCAACAAGTGAACCTAAAAATCAAGTGAATTAAAAACCTGAGGAACAGAATAATCTGGTGAATATAATAGAATCAGGGGCATATAAAGGGAGTGGACTGATAATTCTCAGGGGGAAAGGGGTATGGGGGGGTTCATGAAGAGACTGGATAAAAATCATACACCTATGGATGAGGACAGTAGGGGGGAGGTAAGGGCAGAAGGTGGGGTGGGAACTGGGTGGAGGGGAGCTATGGGGGAAAAAGGAGAAACAATTGTAATAATCTGAATAAAGATTCATTAAAAAAAAAAAAGAATCATTAGTAAAGATTAGGAAGGAGGTTTCCTGCCCCCGTTAATGAAAACACAGCAATAGAAGTATCCCAAAGCTTTGGAAAAGAGGTAGTGGAAAAACCTAAAAAGGGATGCTAATTGACCTCCTCCACACAACAGAAATATCAACTATTTAACCTATTTTGAGTTTCTTTAACAAATCACTCATGTAACATGTAAGTCTGATGTAACACATTCCATCACCTTCTAAGCAGAAAAGGGCTTTGTCTTTATTGATTTTTAGAGAGAAAGGAAGGGTTGCCTCCCGAACATGCCCCAAATGGGGATTGAACCCAAAACCTAGGTATGTGCCCTGACCAGGAATTGAACCTGCAACCTTTTGGTATATGGGATAACACTTCAACCAACTGAGCCACCTAACCAGGGTGAAAAGGGCATTTTAAAGAACACGGACTTGATAACGAAATGACTCAAATAAAATGAAACAGGGCATTTTGTGTAAGTCATGGGTCTAAAATGTTTTGTGAATAATGCTGCTTATGCAGAAAAGGGAACATAAGAGTTTGATTTATAAAAAATCCAGTTTCATAAAAATAACCTTTGACCCATAAACACCAGGCCCTTTTGACAGATATTCCTAATTGATAATATTAAGCTTAAAAATAAAAACATATTCTATCATATTAACTTAAAGAGTAATCATATAATTAATAGGTGGAAAACAGAGAGAAAGATTGCTGAAGATTAAGATTAAGCCCTGCAGAAGCAAATGTTCTAACTAGAAATTGGTTTAATTAATAGCACATTTTACATAATGATTACAGTGTAATTGCGCTGACTAGCAGAGTGTCATTAAATATATCCATGCTCCTTTACAACACCCTAAGGCTAAAAATAATGAGTTACATTGAAAATCACTGTGCAACAGGTTCATAAATAACATTTAAGCCTATACAAGGCGAATACTTATAAATAATAAATATTTGCCTTTTGTAATTGAAGAAAAAATGACAGCCTTCTTTTTCTACTACCTTGTAGATTGCCATGTTATAATGCTGCAAAGATTTTTCCCCTTGCTTTCTCTAGAAGGTGCTGAATAATTTATTCAAATGCTAATATTCCACGTAGCCTGACTTTGAGGAACAAATATTCCTACATAAAGAATAAATGCCAACATGCTTATTACCTCTCTTGCTTTGCTTTGCACCATGTATCCCCCCAAAACTACCACCGTCTATTAAACCTGTCAGATGAAGTCAGTGGCCAAATTTTCTCGCAGAGAAGAGCATTTTTCTTGATTTAAAAATTACCCCTTCTCCCCAAGTGTTCATCATGCTCAGGGTTGCTACAGAGCTGCAGCTGCTCCGTGACTTCAGAAAGGAAGTCGGAGATGCTTGATAACTTCTTAATCTCTCACTCCTCTCCTGAGAACCAACAACACCTGATAGCAATGGATTCGGTTCCTGATCCGTGGAGTTCACCCTGGCACGGGCTCAGGTCTGCAAAAGGTCAATGTTCGTGAGCCTCATCTTCTTCATCTCAGTTCCCAAATGGAGCCTCGTTCCTCCAGTGCCAAGAGAAAGCAGAAAGGGGGGCTCTCCCGGTCAGGGAGCCTCTGGAATGTCTCTGAAAGCTCTCCAGAGCTGGACTCCCAGCCGGCTGCTTCTCTCCAAGGGTGGTGGGAAAGAGAGTGCCTCCACACTATAAGGAAATAGGGTTTTGTGGGGGAAGATTCCAGCCAGGAAGGGAGACAGAGGTACCCCCAGCTCTCTGGGAAAGGACATGAGGGAAAAATGCCCATTTCTCCGGAGTTCAGTCTCCCAGTGAGTGTGAAGCAGGTCGAGCATTGTGTCTCCTGAAAACTCAAGGATCCCCAATGCAGGCAAAACCTTCACAGAGGGCACCATCCAGCTTCTCCTTTCACACTTAGGGCGGCAGCTCCTTCGTGGGGGAGGCAGTGTTGCTTCGTGATGAAGAAAGGGCTTTCACTTTAGCCAGAATGCAGTTCAAGTACTGGGTACACTGTGTATTAGCTGTGTGATACTGGGTAAGTCTCCCAGCCTCTCTGAGCCTCAGTTCCCTAATCTGCCCAGTGAGATGACAATAGTCTCTGCCCCCTAAGATGGTTGTGAAGAATAAGTGAAAACATTTCTTTAACTTTGCAGACTATTAGCATAGTGCCTCCCAGTTATAATAGCTGAATATATAGTTATTATTTATCTCACGAGCTCATGACTGCAAAGTTTTTTTTCTCATATTTAGCCAAAATCCATCTCCTTATCACTTCCCTCCATGGACTTGAATTCTAACTTACAGATTCAGAGCAGCCAGAGGGACCCTTTCACAACACAAGTCATATCACTCCCCTGGTTAGAGCTGCCATGATGTTTCATGGGTCTTGGGCAACCTAAAGGCTAGAATCCTTTTCCTGCATGGTCTAGAAGAGCCTCTGCCTGCCTCTCCAGCTCATCTCACATCACGCAGGCCCTCATGCTCTGTGCCACAGGGGTCCCAGGCCAGGGATCCCAGCCTCCTTCCTTCTTCAGACAGACCACGTTCCCTGTGGCCCCAGGGCCTTTGTAATTGCCTTTGCCTGGAACACTCTTCTTATTTACATTTTCTAGTTAGCTCTTCAGACCTCAGCTCAAACAAGGCCTCCTCATGAAAGTCTTCTACTAACTCCCCAAACTTGATCAGATTTCCACCTCTCATAGCTCCCTCTATTGTCTCTTTGCAGGTTTTATTGTCACTTGATGTGTTATATTTGTGTGATTTTTTTATAAATGACTATTTCTGTTAGTAAACTGTACATTCTATGAAGGCAGGCATCCTGGATGTTTGAGGTTCATAGTGGGCTTTGCGCAGTACCCGGCATAGGGCCCTCAGCAAATATTTGGAGTGAATGAAGGAGGGAATGAATTCACTTCCAAACTGGAATCCTTCACATGTTTGAAGATAGTACTTATGCTTCTCTTCTTCGTGATTTAAATGTCACATGATTAATGATCGGAATGCCCATGTTGAGCTTTAGATCCCTCACCAGCAGGCCTGTACTCACCCCCTGGAACTGTGTATAGTGAGATGATTGCTCCTTACGATGGGAGACACTACAGTCTGCATTAGCTTTAAATATGCGGGCAATGCACACACACACACACACACACACACACACATTTTTCTTTTGTTTCAAACCAATGCAGATTTATTAAAGGACATTTGGAAAATACAGAATACAAAATATAAAAAAAATTCTTACACATGGCATGCAAAAAAATATACTCATTAATTTACGATCATTCTTATGAGGCTTTTCCTGTGAATAATTTTTGTAGCATATGAGAAAGGATTATATAGTGGAAATATACCTACACACACCTTGCTTGTTTACCAATATTAAATCCTAAAAATATATCTACAGTATTACATAACCTTTATGTACATCATTTGAAACAATGCCCCATATCGATTAGAAATGCTTTCTGCTGCTATTGACAGGAAAGCTTAGGAGGCTTAAACAAATAGGAGGTTATTTTTCTCTCTTAATTAGTCTAAACATAGGCAGCTGCTGACATTGCTTCAAATCGCGTTTTCCTCATGATGTGAGAGAATGGCTGTAGCTCCTGCCATCACATTTATATGCACGGCAGACAGGATGTGCCACTTCTATCCTTTCCATTCACCAGGAAACGCCAGGATGTGCCACCTCTATCCTTCCCATTCACCAGGAAAAGCCAGGATGTGCCACCTCTATCCTTCCCATTCACCAGGAAAAGCCAGGATGTGCCACCTCTATCCTTCCCATTCACCAGGAAAAGCCAGGATGTGCCACCTCTATCCTTCCCATTCACCAGGAAAAGCCAGGATGTGCCACCTCTATCCTTCCCATTCACCAGGAAAAGCCAGGATGTGCCACTTCTATCCTTCCCATTCACCAGGAAAAGCCAGGATGTGCCACTTCTATCCTTCCCATTCACCAGGAAAAGCCAGGATGTGCCACCTCTATCCTTCCCATTCACCAGGAAAAGCCAGGATGTGCCACCTCTATCCTTCCCATTCACCAGGAAAAGCCAGGATGTGCCACTTCTATCCTTCCCATTCACCAGGAAAAGCCAGGATGTGCCACTTCTATCCTTCCCATTCACCAGGAAAAGCCAGGATGTGCCACCTCTATCCTTCCCATTCACCAGGAAAAGCCAGGATGTGCCACCTCTATCCTTCCCATTCACCAGGAAAATCCAGGACGTGCCACTTCTATCCTTCCCATTCACCAGGAAAAGCCAGGATGTGCCACCTCTATCCTTCCCATTCACCAGGAAAAGCCAGGATGTGCCACCTCTATCCTTCCCATTCACCAGGAAAATCCAGGACGTGCCACTTCTATCCTTCCCATTCACCAGGAAAAGCCAGGATGTGCCACCTCTATCCTTCCCATTCACCAGGAAAAGCCAAAGCCTTCCCAAGGCTCTCAGCAGACTTCCACTTATGAATCCTGACCAGACTCTCTGATCAACGCTACACACCAAAACCTCTAGAAAAGTGAGAATTTGTTTTTTCTGGCCTGTAAGGTTGAGGCAGGGAAGGGAAGATGGGTGCCACTCCCATCCCATCTGATTCTCGGGTCTTTAAATAAAACTCATGGGGACTTTCAGAAGGAATCTTTCCTCCTCTTGCTTCCTAGTTTATGGAGATCAACCAGATAAACAAGCAGTGGTTCTCAACCAGTTTATGGAGGTGATACTGGTTGTCCCAATGATTGTGGGGGTGCTATTACCTTTGGTGGGCAGGGGCCCAGGCTAATGAACACTCCAAAATGCACAGAAAGCTGCACAATGGGAACCTGCCCAGCCCCAAATGCCAATGGTGTTCTTATTGACTCCCCTGCTGGGCAGTCATGGGAATTACTTCATCAGAAACAAGGAAGGAAGGGAGGGGGAACGGAGCATAGAGGGGGAAGGAGGGAAAGGAACACGGTGTCATTAAACATACAAATGACAGAATAATTCTCAACCATGGGGTACAGCCCTGTGCATACTACTTGCTTCTTCCTGACCCACAGTTTGTATCATGCCAGTACTTACTGATAAGATTTTTTTAAAGTGCCCTCCTAGACAAGTATTTAAAAAAAAGAATGGCAGATCTTTACTCTTTCTGGCTTTCAAAAGGTTCCTCCTGGGGCGTTGGGATCTGATACTGTTTGCAATTCGTTCTTCCCCCGAGGAGGTTAGGAAAAATAGAAAGGCCCAAGACAGGTACAGCCCGGTGTTTAATGGTGATAGGCAGAGGTGGGAAAGCACAGATCAGCTTTTTCCTCTCGGCAGAGCCCGGGCTATTAGGAGAAGGAAATTTAGTGTTTGATTTGCCCATTCTCCATTCCTCATCGAGGCTTCGGTCCCAAATTGCTAAACCTCCATTCAACAGTTAAATTAAACATAACTAACTTTGTTGATATTATTTCACAGCCGAATAACTTGATATTCATACTCTTTGTGTGTTCAATAAGTACAGAGCTCAGATACATTTTTAAGTCTCAGCTGGTGATGAATTCTGCTGAGCTAAACTTGTGTTTCACAGGATTCTGCTCAGCTGAGACGGGGTACGCTATTGCACTGTAAAAATAAGCTTCAAGCCATAATTTTGATGGGCCCCTCACAGCAAGGAAGCATCCCTCTTCTCCTCCCTCTTCTTAGTGGCAACTCTCATTTGCCACTTGCACATCCTAACCTACAGGCATCCCGTGCAGACAATAGCCCTTCACACCCACGCCTCCAAGGTGCAAAGAGCACTGAACTTGGACTCCCAGGGCCTCTGAATTTGCCCCCTCTCCGCCACTTCATGGACTGGTGACTATAAGCAGCTCACTTAATCTCTGGTAGTCAGAGTCCATGTTTGGCAGATACGGAGGTAAAAACCCTGCCTTGGACCTCACACATGTGCTGCAAGCTCAAGTTGCACCAAGTACTGAAAACAGGCTGAAAACTGGCAGGTGCATTCGCTATTATTTACATGTTCACCTAAATTGCAGTCCTGTCCTCTAAATATGACAGAAACTACCCAATAAATATTTGAGCTGAAGAATAGATTCGTGTGTTGGGCACCTTTTCTGTACCCAGCCCTGTGCTAAATTCTATGGGTGTAAAGAATGAAATCGGGCTTTAGTTTGAGAGATAAACACATAAACAATGGTAATACAGGGAGGCCCTTCCTATATAATGAAGACATACAGAAGATTTTTGAACTTATAACATTCTGCCCAGGTGAGCAAGGACCACTTCACAGAGGGGGCAACTTGGGAGGGGGAGGCAGCATTACAAATGCTGTTGAGAATCATGCATCAATCACTCTACTAAGATTTTATACACTTCCTATAATTGTCACAACAGCCCCTGGAGTAGTTAGTATTATATCGATTTTATAAGTGACAAGGTCAAGGCCTAAATAACTCACCTAAGGTCCCAAAGGTGGTAAGGGAAGCCTGGATTCTAAAGTCACACCCCCCATCAGGAGGCTGGGACACCCCCCACCTCCTCATGGCCTCCGCACTCTCATCTCACAGGTTGAGAAAAAGCATGTTGGGCTTTCTGTACGAGGGTGGTTTAAAAATTAGCCAAAAACATTTTACGTAACATTAATTAAGAGTTAGCATAAACTATGGAAAGTATCTTTTTTAAGAGCAGGATGTGGAGATTATTGTCAGCATGTGTACATATCTCCCAGAACCCAAAAGCAGGAAGTGCAGTTGCCCAAGGGACTGGATCTAAGGACTGGAAACTCCACAGACTAGGCACAGTCTCACCCCGCTCCCTCTCTCTGTCTTTGTTCCATTGACTTCATTCTCTCTGTCATATTCATTATTTTCTCTCTTCAGACCAGCTTTCCTTGCTGCCCATCCCTTGTTTACACCACAGAAGACTGACCAGCAGCTCTAAATCCCAATCCCTAAGTCCTGGAAGAGGGAACCTGATTGGCCCAACGTGGGTTAACTGTCTGTGTCCTGAAGTGTTGGCTGTACATGGTGACTTCCTTTTAAAGAGAACAGCACAGAAACAGATGGTGGGGGTGGGGGGGGCGGGAGTAGAGCATCTCAACAAATGCTACCTCAGCCAAGTGCTCAAGGTCAACATTGACAATGGTACGTCATGTTGATAGTATGTATCCTTCATAGGATGTGATGAAAATGGCACCTCACCTCTGTTTCTTCCTCCCCGAAACCCATAACCTCAGTCTAATCATGAGAAAAACATTAGGTAAGTTCCAACTGAAGGACATTCTACAAAATACCTAAGCAGGACTCCTCAAAACTGTCAAGTTCATCAAAACTGGGAAAGTCTAAGAAAATGACAGTCAAGGAAAAAACTAAGGAGAAGTGACCACTAAATGGAAGGTGGGTATCCTGCATGGGACCCTGAGCCCATGGGACCCCTGCCCTTGGACATGGATGGTTTTGGTTTTCTCACTCCCCTCTTCTTAGTGAGAAAGGCCCCTCCTGGGCCGCTACCACCAATCACTAAGGGATCATCGAGGGGGCCACGGCCAGCTGCTGAAGGATTTTCATTCCAGTAATCCTTTAGTCCTGGCCTGGCAGCTCTGCATAGGACCAAGACCTCATCAGTGTTTTACGCTCTTTAGGGGACCTATCCTTGCTTCTCTCAGGATGGTCTTATAAAACCTTTCAAAGGACAAGAGCATCTTCTCATGATTAACCTTTGGAATGGGCACTAAAAATAATTTTTACTCTAATAGTTCAGACTTTCAGGGGAAAGACAGGTGGGTGTGGCTTATTTAAGCATTTTCTTTGCCAAAGCAGTGGAGGAGGACAGGACACACAGGAGTTTCTGGCCGTTGAGCTGATACCTGGACATTTTAACCCTTTTCCATCCTCCTTGTTTTCCCTCCTACTGTCTCCATTCCAAGTCATTTTAATCTTATGAACTGAGTATTAGCTGATGAACTGATTTCTCCAGGAAAATGCATTAATTCATCAGGTGTCCTCATTCCATTCTTTAAAAACTGCCCTGGAACATCTTTTGTTTTAATAAATGACTGGATTCTGTGCGGGTGGTTTGTAATCTTAATGAACTTGGGACTTTCACAGCCTCCCTGTGGTTGATGTTCAGCCCTATCACTTGGAAAAGCACTCTGTTCCTCACGGTCATGCCAACGTTTTCTCATAAAAAGGGTCCAAGCTAAGTCCGATTGACACTGGAGGTTCACATCACTATCCCATCCTGGGAGCTTTTGTACCTGAAACCTAAAGCAGAGCAGCCCTCTGCGCCATGGACACACCTGGGGACAGGGTGGTGGGCAGCCCCACTCAGCCAACACCCATGTTATGTCATTTGGAACCTTGAGGCTGAACAATTCTATGCTCAGCCTTCTGACACCTTCCCCTGTCCCCATTGCTCTAGTTTTCATTCTTGTTATATAAGCACACATGTCAGTGTCTCTGACCATGAGCTTCTATAAGGTAATGATTTATTCATCTCATCTCATGCCCAGTGTTAGCACAATGCGTGGGCAGAGTGTATACAGCACACTGAGCAGGAGGGCAAAGACACAGAGGCCCTCCGTGCACCCCGTTAGCCAAAGTCACGGCTACAGGCATGGATGGCGCTTGATGCTCAGACAGGTACAGAGCGGGGATTAAAAAAGAATGTCCTCCCTGCATGCTCACTCTGACTGGGCACTGATGTAATTTCCAGTCTCACGTCTCTATTTCAGACCACATATGGCAGTAATATTGGCTCTTCCCCACCTCAGCCTAACCATGACTAAACAGGTTGATGAATGTCATGCATCTTATCATCATACATGCATATTTTTAAATATAATTCACTTTTGATCTGCACCCTTGTGCAGTGGCGAATGAAAACAGTTAAGATTTCTTCCACTGTCTGCCTTTAAATGTATTAAACAGCCTGGCTGTCAATAGATTATATTCTTGTACAATGATAATAGCCCCCAAAACTAAGAGGCCTTGTCAGGAATTGCAGTTGTCACAGTTTGATGGGAATGGTTTTACTTGGGGTTCGTCTGCCGCACAATCATCTCATAATCTGGATATACATCACAGCATGACATGTAAATTTCCTGCTACTCTGCTTTCATTTCCAGAGGCAGCAATCAAATGAAAACCACTCAACCTCACCCAAATGTATAAATAATTTTCATTCAAACATATTAACAGTCAAAATATGAGAATTTATCACAGAGTGCTAGGCCTTTTAAGAAGCAATAAAGACTTTACTTTTTAAGCCTATTTCTCCTTAGAAAAGTAATACGAATAGTAACTCACAATTTAAAAATCGCATTTGAAAGTCCACATAGCAAGCGCCTAATCTGCAAACTTAAGGGATGCAGGTGCTTTGCCGTACATTTGCTGCCTGGGGGGGAAGGGATGAGGGAAATATTGTGCAATAGAATTGCATGTGAAGTAATAATCACCTACACGAAAATACCAATGTCTAAAAAGCCTGACTTATGTCATCTTTGCTAAACATATCTTTTGTGCTGCACTATTGATAGCAGATCACTTTCTCTAAAATATAAACACCTCACCCAGCAGTGATTTGGGTAATATAACAAATGACACTTTTTTTTTGTTTGTTTATAAACATCAGATTTTAATTGAAAGCAATCTCCTTGGGAAGGGGGGCGGGGAGCCCATTGAATTGCAGCCATGACATGGCTGACATGGCTGACTCTACCTCACACTTCAGGCTGAGATCCAGCCACACTGGCTGCCAGTTACCAGGGAAGGGAGAGACATATTCACAATTGAACAAGAGAAATATTTTTTACTTCAGGGCTCAGTTCTGAAGTCAGGTGAAAGCAGGGTGCTGGTTCGCCCCTTGGCGTGGTTCAAGGTGAGTGTGGGGATGGCCATGCGAACTGCACTTGACAGAGAGGAGGAAAGCTGCAGAATTCACCACTAGAGCCCCAGGGATCGCCGCGCTAGCCTGGAAAGCTCCCCTGGGAAGTGCTTCGAGACAGCCTTCAGAGGCGGACTTTGTGTCGGACCAGATGGAGGCGCTAAGAGATATTATTATTTGACCAATAAGGTGCCATGTTGACGTGTTTTTTAGATATGGAACAAAACCCCCAAAGAAATATAATACTCTGGCACACTTAATTCAATCATCAATCCACTTGGATTTCCAAAAGGCACCTTCCTTCCATATTGTAGAGAGCAGAGCACTTTGTCTCAGGGTAAAAGGCCAATTGAAAAGGTTCTCTCATATCCTGGAGGGCACTTGAGAAGCAGAGGGTGGTTGGAAAGTGTGGGTCGGAAGTAGAGTTCAGGATCGGGGGAAGTCTACTTTTACCATTGATGCCAGCACCTAAAAATTTTGCTGCCTCACTTTAAATTTTTATACCTTTTTCCTCTCCCCCTTCTTCTCCCCCATCATGTGCAAAAACTGCTAAGATGACAGTTTTTCCCATTTCCCCAGTAAGTGTGTCTGCAGAAGTAGAAGTACCATAACCCGGGGTACAGCAAGCTCAGCCATTTGAAATAAAACTTTGCAGTACTAATGTTTTTGTAACTGCTTTCATATTGTAATGATATTTTTCCAAGCACTGGTTTTATTTGATCTTAAATACCTTTTTGGGAAAGTCCAGTGAGCTGACTCTAATAAAATCATGCTATTGAAAAAAGGTTTAAGTAGAATGTTCAGAATAAATTACAAAACTGCATGCAAGAATACCAGCTAGTGCTGCAATAAAAAGCTGAAAATGAGTATTCTTGCGATATATTTTAAAGAAGTAGTATACTTTTTTGTCCATTTTTTTTCATTGAATGTTTCATAACAGAATGCCTCCATGTTGTGAAAGGAGGGGAATGCATATCAAATGAACAAACTGCGGGAAAAATTGCATTTAAGGGGGGAGAACCTTGACTTTTGGGGGAAGTATAGAATATATTTCATTTCATTTTCAATAACTGTTGGAAGATAATAGGAAATGTAATTTCTTTCCATTTGCTGTGCCAAAATACTTCAATTACATCCTACTTATCCTGTCATACTTTTTAGGACCCTTTAATGAATTTCGCATTCCTTATCTAGGCACTGAGGAATGGGTCTGCTTTCAAAGGAAGAGATATCCAGCAGGAGGGATCTCAGGAGCCTGTTGGATGGCCCGGGTGGAAGACAGAGGCAGTTGTGTATCTGACTTCCTTATGGTGATGCAGAAAGCAAGCAGCTCATGAGTGACAGAAGTGAGTTTATCCTCCTCATTACTCTTGAAATCCTAGGTCCAAAAATAAATAATAGGCCTGTTTCTTAGCCCTTCCACCACACAGGACAGTCTCACAAAAATTGGATGGTGAAAGAGCAAAGGACTGTGGATGGTAAGTTTCCATGATACCTGCCATTGGAGAATCTACTGTGCTCTGGGCATAGAGTCAAGCCCTTAGCTTCAGGTTCTATAAGGAACAATAATTATGGAAATCAAATTAACTAACCAATCCAAATTCACTTCTCTCACCTCCAAGAGAAACAAAAGCAATCATTCCCATACCACGGAGAGAAATTGGGACAAAGAAAATGTGGCCTTAAAGGAATGGACAAAATCTAGACAATGATGGGCATTGCTTCTCCATCCATCTTCTTTCCTAACAGAACCTGTGTTTGTTCTGGAATTCATCCTATCTAATAAAGAGGGAATATGCTAATTAACCCTCACGCCATCACAAAGATGGCGGTGCCCACAGCCAATAAGGAGGGAATATGCTAATTGACTGCCACGCCCTCAAATATAGCAGCACCCACAGCCACAAGATGGTGGTGCCCAGTCCCCTCAGCCCTGCTGGGGTGGCAGGCATGTGGCCCGGCCACTCTGTACGCCTGCCTCCAGAGTTCCCTAGTCTCTTTAGCCCCCCAGCCACCCAGGGCTGGCCCGAGGTGCAGGCAAGCCTCGGATGGCAGCTTCCCAGCCACTCAGGGCCACCGAGGCTCAGGTAACCAGGGCCGGCTGAGGCTTGTGCTGCCGGAAGTGGCAGCAACAGAGGTGTGATGGGCGTTGCCTTCCCCTTATCGCCGGGTCACCTCCCACCCCTGAGGGCTTCTGGACGCAAGAGGGGGCCAGGCTGAGGGACCCCCCAATCCAGTGCATGAATTTTCATGCACCGGGCCTCTAGTTCTTCTATATACAGCAATGCACCTCTGGAGAATCTGAGCCATCTGGCTCAAAATGCAGATTGAGTGGCCATGGGCAAATAATACTCCCTTTGCTATTGTTGGGTTTGAGAAAGGGCATAGGGCCCTGGCCAGTAAAGTGGGAGCTGAAGAAAGTCTGCTGGGGCTCCTTCAGAGAAGAGTTTTTTCTGAAGTGGCCTCTCTTTTTTCCTCTGATATTTTTTTGTCTGGATGTGACTCCTGAATGTTAGCAGCCCCCCTGCTAAGATGAATACCAGTGATAGCAGAAATCATGCTGGATTTGTTTCCTAGGGCTGCTGCTGCAACAAAGTCCGACAAACCAGGGGTCTTAAAACAACAAAAGTTTATTGTCTCAGTTCTGGAGGCTAGAAGGCCAAAATCAAGGTTTCAGCAGGGCCATGCTCTCTGTGATGGCCCCAGGGGAGAATATGTCCTTGTGGCTTTTAGTGTCTGTCAGCCTTGACTGGAGATACATCATGCCAGTCACATGTCCTTCTTCTCCCTCTGTGTCTTCACATTGTCTTACCTCTGTGTGTGTCTATAGCTGTGTCCAAATATCCCCTTTTTGTAAGAACACCAGTCATACTGGATTAGAGACCACTCTAATGATCTCATTTTAACTTAATTATCTCTGTAAATACCTTATTTTTAAACTAGAGGCCTGATGCACGAAGATTTGTGCAAGAATGGGCCTTCCTTCCCCTGGCTGCTGGCACTGCCTTCGCTCTGGCCAGAGCCGCCTTTCCACCTTCCCATGCTGCCCAGAGGCCTGGAGCAGCTGGGGTGGTGTGGAATGCCTGTGTCGTTGCCATGGTAATGACACAAGCATCCCACCCCACCACCGGCTGCTCAGCACCTGCATATGCAAATTAACCCGCCATCTTTGTTGGGTTAATTTGAATACTCACTCCTGATTGGCTGGTGGGCATCACGAAGGTGTGGTCAATTAACATGTTACTCTTTTATTAGGTAGATAAGGTCACATTCTGAAGTACTGGGAATTAGGAACTCAACATATATTTTTGGGGGGCGGGGCAGTTGGGAGACACAATTCAAGCCATAAATTGCCCAAATGTGGACAGATAAAAGGTAAATAGACCCTGACAACATCACTGAGCCTCTGAATTAACCAACTCTGACCTTGTCCTGCCTTGGGACTTACAATATGTGAGAACACCTTTCTGCATTGTTCAAGTCACTGAGGTTTGTTACTTGCAGTTGAAGCCACCTTCACTGATGCAACAATTATGGGATAAAAACAGACCTGATTCCACCATTTAATAGCTGTGTCCTTGGGGAAAATCCCTTACACTATCTGTGTCACTAAATTTAGTCAAATCTTATCTCAGTTGTCAAGAGTTGATGAGACAAGGCACCATACAGAAAAGGTGCTCAGTAGATCACTGTTATGTTCTTTTTAAAGGAACTAATGAAAACCAATAGTTTTTTATGGTTGTTATGTTTCTCAATAGACCATTTTCTCCATGTTCTTCACTGAGGCATAATCACCTGTTCATGCTGTCGTGTTACAGCCACCATCTATCAGAGGCAGTTGACCAACAGGGTTAAAAGCATGGGATCTGCTGGAGTAAGACCATATGGATTCAAATCTTGGTTCTGCCACTTTCTGTGTGTGAACTAGGGCAGGTTATTTACCTCTCTGTACCTTGGTTTCTTCTTCTCTAAGAAGGGGGAATGAGGATGATAATAGTTTCACACAGTATTCTTAAGAGGAATCTAAAGGCATAAGGTGATTAGTACAGAGTCTGGCATGTGGTAGGCAAGTTCAACATACACTCTTTCTTCCTTGCAATCTTCATTATCACCTGCAATCATCCTGGGATGCTACACCCCAAACTTCAAACTTCAGTGGGTGTGTAAGAAGCACCTGTGGTGCTCATTATAAATATAGATTCCAAGCACTATCACTCCCCAGTTCAGAGATTCAGAACCAGTAGGTCTGAGATGCATTTGTAACAAACACTTCAGGTGAAATTGATGCAGATGGCCCCTTATCACACACACATGGAGAAACTTTCTACTTTTTCTGTTTGGAAGTCAGGAGACTTAGAAAAAACTACTCATCTTGGAGAGATGGATTTCTCTTCTCCTCCCTATTAGTCTAAAAGTTCTGGAAGGCATCATTATCTCTCTGTCTCCTCCACCGCCCCCCGCCCCCCCCACCCACCACCACCACATGTCTAACACAGTACCTTGCTCACAGTAACTCAAACATGTTTACTGCCCTAGCCGGTTTGGCTCAGTGGATAGAACGTCAACCTGTGGACTGAAGTGTTCCGGGTTTGATTCTGGTCAAGGGCACGTGCCCCGGTTGTGGGCTTGATCCCCAGTAGGGGGCATGCAGGAGGCAGCTGATCAATGATTCTCTCTCATCATTGATATTTCTATCTATCTCTCCCTCTCCCTTCTTCTCTGAAATCAATAAAAATATATTTTTTAAAAGTATTTACTAAATCAATTTAAAGCAATCTTAGATGGTAGAAACAGAAGTGGTCAGGGAGAGATAGGAGAACGAAAAACTAGGCAGAAGGAAAACAGGTTCACCTAACCATTTAGACATGCCAAGAGATTCTGTGGGAGCAGTTGTGCTGAGCCAGCCCCAGCACCAGGTTTTGGTTCTGTGAGCCCCATGAACAGTGTGACCCAGAATAGCAGAGTCACTTGGAAGCTCTGGAACTCCAGGTTGGCTTCACTTTTTAGACTTCCTCCAGCCTGGGACACAGCCCCCTTCCTGCCCCTCCCGCCACCCCCGAGCCCAAAGCAAGCCAGGTCCCAGAGGACAAAGGAGAATGCCAAAATGAGAAGCTTAATTTGGATTTATCATTGTTACTGGGTCACTTAACCAACTAAGCTTAGCTCTTTTAGAGGCAACTTCAACAAATAACATTTACAGTGTTGTTTTGTCAACTTAATTAATGTTAATACATACAGCAATACGTAGCTATTTGTGGAATGAATATATGAGCCAGGTGCTTTCCATGAATTATAGCACTAAATTCTCAAGAATCCAATTCAACTAATATTTGTTGAGCATCTATTTTGTGCTGAGTTATAAAATAAAAGCCAGTATGATGTACTTATCAATATACATATAACTATATCTATATTTCATATATAACTAAATAGAGAGAAATTTCCTAGAAAGACTGGGAGGCTGGTCAGTATAAAGCATTGGTGCAGTGACACATAATAAGCACTTAGTTTATATAAGCCATCGTTACTGTTAATTATTATAGAGTATACATACTATTACCAACAGTGGTCTTTCTAGATGATTTCTTTCTAGAAATGTTCTGGGTGGATATTTCTTCCTTTTGCTTATTGTATATATTAAATGTTCTACAATAAGTATGCAATGCTATTGTAATAAAAATGAACTTTGTTTATTTTAAAAGTTTGTAATATATTTCCCGTCTGAATCCACAAATGAAAACCACACTGTCTTTGACAGCACCACCTAGTGGCTTCAATAGAGTGTGACTGAAAAAAGATGCCTTTTTCCCCCACCAGCCTCCTCTAGACACATTCTCAGAGACAATACTTCATATGGAGATCCATATGAGTGATTGTGATATGTTCCGACTCACACAATATTCTTCATAAAGTTTCACCAATGACTGGCATGCTTAATTTCTTTGCCCTTATTGATCTTTACAACTCACTATTTTCTCATGATAGGATGATTTTATCTCTTATGGGACTTTGATTTTGATACTTTTTCTCATGAAATACAACTTAGTAATCCAGTGAGACCTCTAACACACACACACACACACACACACACACACACACACACACACAATCTTCTGTTTTAAAATATCCTTGTAGCTAGAGGTATAAAAATTACTAGGCAAAGATGAGTTTATTTTTATCTCCCTTTATCTTCTATGTGTTTACCCAGTTGTATAATTTGCATAGTATAGGAAAGCATTTATTGAGTACCTACTAAGTGCCAAGCATTATGCAAGATGCTGAAATGAAAAGCTGAATAAAACATGTTCCTTGTCCTCTAAGAGCTGTTATGGGAGACCGATGTTTAATACAGTACATTCTGACATATCAGGTCATGCATGCACTCATTCATTCAACAAGTATTTGTTGAGCACATACTATGTAACAGGCACTGGGGATACAAAAACCAATGAAATAAATAAAGTCCTTGCCTCTAGAGCTTATAATCTAATGAGGGATAGATGATGAACAAATGACTATAAGATAAAGTTGTGATAGTGTTACAAAAAAAATAATAAAGTGGGTTAAGGGGAATAGAGAATACCAGGGTTGCTGCTGATAATGAAAGCCTCTCTGGTCAGGTGATATTTGAGAAGAGACCAGAGGTACTAAGGGAGCAAGCCGTGCAGATATTGGGGGAAGAGTTCTATGCAAGGTGAGGTGTGCTCCATGCATTGATAGAACAGCAGGAAGGTTCATGTGGCTGAGCAAAATGACCGAGGGAGAGAGTAGTAGCTGATGAATTTGGACCAGTTTTGGTAGGATCTTGCTGGCCAAGGTAAAGACCTTGGATTTGATTCAAGGGTTGATGGGAAGTCACTGAGCAGGAGAATGACATGCTCTGTCTTACAATTTAAAATATCTTTTAGTTGCTGAGCAGATATTAGACTGTAGGAGGACAAGAGTAAAAACAAGAAAACCATGCAATAATGACGTGAATGAACATCTGTGAAACAACTGAATGTATGGATAAAAGTGAAGTAGAAGAGAAGAGGTGGTGTTCCATTACATTTGGGAGTGATAAAGAAAGTCTCCTCTTTGAGGGTGAGGCCTAAACATGGATTTGCTTATTATTTTCAGATTTGAATTTTTTGGCAAGGAACGTTCTTCCTTTAGGAGACCCATAATATTGATGTCTCTCTTTTGTGATGTTAGAAACTTAATAAATGCTCAAACCCACTCATTAATTAGTGGTTGCAAAATGGTGATATCCTAATTTTATCTTTTCATTTATATTTATTAGCTAAAATATGTTTATTAAAAAAAAAACCTTTTCTCTATCTTCTATTCAGTTACCCAGTTGTATGATTCACACAGAAGAGGCAACATAAATGCTTGTTTCCCCCTCCCCCTTTATTTTCAATTTGCAGAATTATGAGTTGGTTGACTAGCATCTGTTCAGGGTGACCAAGTGCTTGCTTGCTTGCTTGCTTATTGTCTCTCTTTTTCTTTCTCCCTCTTTTTCTTCTCTCTCTCTCATGCAGGGTGGGGCAAAAGTAGATTTACAGTTGTGAGAACACAGAGTTTATTATTGTATTATCATTTATTTATTATTATATTATTTTCCATAAGAACAATTGTAAACCTACTTTTGCCCCAACTTGTATTCTTTTTTTCTATCTCTTCCTTCTTTTCCTTCCACCCTTCTTCCTTCCTTCCTTCCTTCCTTCCTTCCTTCCTTCCTTCCTTTCTTCCTCTCTTCCTCTTATTTTTTCTCTCATTCTCTCTTTCTTACTATCATTATGAACTTATGATTTTAAAACATATCTGGTGGGTTTTAATCAATTGCAGTTATTACCCATATCAATGCTTAAAAGTTTCCATATTTCTTCAGGAGCCTCTTCAAGTTGACTCCTGAGACCTTTTAACAAAACCCTGGTAGCTTGGATTGCTTCCTCACTCCACGGTACAAGTCGTGACAAGCTCAACATGCATTTTCCCTGTCCTAACTTGGAATAAACGTTTCTCCAAGGAGCCCTGGTTTCTGTTTGTGGGACATAGTATATCAGCAGCACAATCTGAATGCTAGGGGTGAATCATTATTTCTGTCTTGGTCTTTGTTCCTGAGCCTCTTCAGTAGACAGAGTTTAAAATTTTTTTAAATAAAATTCATTAGAATTTCATACTGATAATTCCAATTTAAACTATGAGATTTTTTACTCCTTTTCCCCACAGTAATAGTCTCAATTTTCAACAACTCCGGAAATGACAGAATTATAGTAACCCTTGATTACTAATCTGCTTTATTCCCCCAAAATACAATCTCATAATTAATAATACCAATAGAACCAACAACAAGAAGATTCTTGTAAATAGTTAAGATTCTTTTTGCGGTTCTTTTTGTCCAAAGGGATCTCACCCTATGAATGTACAGGCATGTTACTCACGTCTAAAGTCATTTAGAATTGTTCATGTCTTGGGACTTCACAGTTTGCAGTGGAAGTAGATACTTAAGAAGTGATTATAAGGCAGTAACTGTTGCGAAAGAAGTACAGAGAGCAAAGTGCGGTCTGAAGGCTCAGAGCTGGCCTCCCTGAGAATGTGACCCTCAAGCCCAGACCTCAAGGCTGGGTTGGAATTAGCTCAGCAGAGTATGGGGTAAAGTGGGGAGTGTTCCAGACAGTGTTCCCTAAGCTGTGACTTATGACTCACTCTGCAAATAAAATGCTAAGTAATAACTGTAGCTTTTTGGAATTTTCTTTTTTTTCCTTTTCTAAATATGTTGTTATTGACTTTTAGAGACGAAGAGAGAGGGACAGAGAGATGGAGACATCGATGAGAGAGAAACATTGATCAACTGCCTCCTGCACTGGGGATCAGGCCCACACTCTGAGCACATGTCCTGACGGGGAATCAAACCGGCGACCCTTTAGTTCATGGGTCAACACTCAATCCACTGAACCACACCAGCCAGAATGGAATTTTCTTTTTAATTATGTTCTCCCCAAATCAAACGATCATTTAACCAAATCAGGTCTGATCTCTTTGAGATTGGGGCCAAAGGCAAAAGTCATACAGAAAGTAACTATTGCCCAAAGCCACAGACCTACCTAAACCACATTGCTTACTGTCATCCATTTTATTTATCATACTTAACTTCTACTTCTAAAAGTGAAAGCCTCAGAGCAGAAGCACTTGCCCCCATTCGGAGTATTTAAAAAGAAGAGCTGCAAGAGGCTGAGAAGACCCCAGAGGGGACCTGACAGGGCAGAAGACCCAAAATCATCATGACAATGATCCTGTTCTATGGGTGGTCAAATCTAACCCTCAAAATAACCCTGTATTTTTGGTGATGGCATCCCATTTTAGATGTAAGGAATCTGAGAACCAGAGAAGGTGTGAGGCCAAGTTCAAAGATGCATAGCTACTAAGTGGGAGGGCCAAGATTCAAATTCAGGTCTTCCAGATCCCAAAACCAATGCTCTACCCATTAACTTACTGAATTTCACTTGTTTGTTCTCTAGAGACATGGTTTGTTTGAATATGTAAACTGTGGCTTATAAAAATAAATCATGTGAACCTGGAGTCACATCTATAAAGATACTCATCATAAAAACTAACATTTGGTTAACGCTTTACAGCTTACACTGACATCCTTTTCTAACTCTATTGGTTCTCATTATTCCCATTTCACAGAGAATGAAACTGAGACTCAAGAAGAAGTTAAGTTGTTCAGCTAATAAGTGACAGAACTGGGATCTAAACCCAAGTCTTCTGACTACAAACCCCAAGTTGTCCCCACTATAGGTCACCCTGGCTCTACTTTCCAAGTATCAGAATGAGGGCAGAAATGAAGACTCGACAAGAAAAAAAAACAAGAAAAAAAAGTTTAAAATTACACCTCACCGCCCGCCCCCCAAATTATGATGCCACTTGTCAACAAAATATCACACTTTGTTTATGAAACTGAGAACCAAAAAAAGATAATAATAAAACTTTACTTTGCCTGGCTCAGTGGATTGAGCATCATCCATGCACCAAGAGGTCGCCTCACCGGTTTAATTCCCAGTCAGGCACATGCCCAGGAAGTGGGCTTGATTCCCAGTAGGGAGTGTGCAGGAGATGTTTCTCCCTCATCAGTGTTTCTATCTCTCTCTCCCTCTCCTTTCCTCTCTCTAAAATCAATACATATTTTTTAAGAACTTTAAAATTTTTCACTTAAGAAAATTTCTAGGTGAAAAAACTGCAAGCCCAATACCTTAATATTATTACTCCCCCCAAAAATACACACACACACACACACACACACAAAACAAACACATAAAACTCTGGGTTTTAATTTTTTAGTAAATCTAAAACTGTTCTAAAAATAATGTCTACTTTAAAAGAGAAGAAAGAGCATGATCTCTCATTGCTTAAATTCTTCTTTTTTTTTTTTCTTTGCTAAATAATTATGCCAAAAAGGCACACAATTTACTTGCTTTTGAAGTCCATACTGCTTTTCCCCATATAGGGTAGCCCATTTTAGGTTTT